>NW_015150692.1:96192-104576 GCF_000732505.1 Cyprinodon variegatus
TAAGTTTTTTATCAAGCTGCTTAATATTGTGCACAGCATACAACCTTTATTGTATTTATTTATTGTATTTTATTTATTAATGAAAATATTTCTGTAGAATTTTGGAGTCTTTGTTTTTATCCTTGTGGTATTGAAAATGGTATCGAGTATCGAATATTTTCCTTAGTATCGGTATCGAGTTGAAAAGTTCAGTATCGTGACAACCCTAATAAATATTTGCATATACATTGGCTGATAAAAGAAAAAAAAAGTGAAATCATAAGTAAGATACATAGTTCAAACATTAAAGGTCTTGATTTTTTGCAAATTAGTTTTGTTGTACAATTAATCATTATACACTAAGAGAAACAATCACATAACAAAAAAAATGGTTTGGCTGCAATTAAAGTGAACTAAATGCAATGATTTCTATGCAAATTATATTTTTGTTGCTTAATGATTTTATGATGTAGAAAACTAAACAAAACACGTTAGAGCAAAAGGGCAAAATATGTTTTATAACTTATTAATACAGTAGTCATGTCAGCATATTATCCATCAGTCCTTTTCTTTTTTCAATCATTGAACCTCTAAAGCAGAATTTTATGAGTTTATACTCTGCTTGCATCATAACACCTTAACATTTAGTCAGAAGATCATATTTAGTTGCAAGCTGTTTAGCATGAATTAATTTTGTACTCAGGTTTTTACAGGTTCTTTGGAACTAAATAATGAAATGAGGCATAACCTGAAACATTGATGCTGCTATATATGGGAGCAACGTCTCAGTTCATGCCACGTTGTATTGGAGCTAACCTTGATCTGCTGTTCTGAAAGGGAAAACAGAGGAGCAAACGCTGAATCCCAACCCTGATTACCTCACATATAGAGATGTGTGTGAAAATGTTTAGCCCCTCCCTGGGTGATGAAACCTGACTTAATAATTTATCACCTTCCAACCACTTTGTGTTGACTTATAGAGGTTCTGTAAAAGGTCACCTCAACTTTATTTAATGAGTTATCACACGCAAGCTAATTACCATGCATTGGCTCAAACATCACGCCTAGTTGAACTGGAAAACAGTTGGTATTCTTCATTCGAATTGAGAATGTGCACGGTACCTGAGCACATCCAAAATTCAGACAGTGTAACACTCTTCAGTTATTCCTCTTACTCCCCCCTCAGGCCATGCTCTCTTTGAACCTGAATTAATAGCCTTCCTCGCTGCCTCGTGTTTAATTTGAACCCGACTCTTCATTTTGCAATTCGATCTTAATTGCCAAGTACTTCCATTTCAAGAGTTGTTAAGCAAACTGTGTGCATGAAGGATGAGTCTGTGGCAGTAAACACCAAATTACTTGATCAAATGCTGTTTCTGTGTGCCTGGAGGATGCCAGGAAGTCTCCGCAGCTGTCCCAGCAGAGGAATTTAATAAGAGGAGAGGGGCAGTGCTTACCTGCCACTTTCCTTACCTTAGTTATGTTCTCACCCCGAAGTGATGAATGAGTGTTTCATATCTGCACTTTAAAAGATTGATTGGGAGCTTGATTCCCAGCCCCAAATGGTTTACATCTTGCTGTCTTATGCCCTTCTTCTTGTCACACTTCCAACATTAATCACTCTCATCCTCTCTTACTGTATTCACTTGGTATTCTCGTTATCATCAGAAAAGCTTTTTCATTTGCAACACCCATCTCTACCTCTCAAGTTTTCTGCTTTAGAGTCTAACCTGATGTCTCCCTCTTAGAAGAATTCAGCTTTTCACTAAGTCATTACACTCTTCGACTCCTTCGGTCTCACTTTCAGTCGAGATTTCCATTGATCGAATCCAGACCAAGGCCACTTTAAGATAAATCACTTGCAGTCCTTATACTGTATCAGCCCACACCTCTTAAACCAGCGTACATCACACCAGGATCCATTGACAATAATGTAAAATGATCCTGGACTCATTGTGTTTATGTGTTCTAAACAATTAAATCATTTTGTAATTGTGTCCAGAGGTTATTAATTATGCAGTCTGTGGTGCTTTTGATGTTCTCTCATCTCCCATCTCGGGTTTCTGCTGAATGCTTTTCAAAACAAAATTGCAATGCAAAAAAATCAATAATCTAGTTATCAATTATTTACTGCATTCAAAAGTCAAAACGTCCATGTTGCCCAATGAGCTTAATGTCTAGCAAAATCAAATAAACAAAACCTCTGCAAAGTTAAAAAGGCATTAACAATATGGTTTCCTATTTACTTTTTTTTTTTTTTTTTACAAACTGATTAAAAATACAACACCTGTTAATCGAGTAGAGTGATTAAAAGAAGAACATTCCTATGTATACTGACTTATGTTATTCATTTAGCTCTCGAAGTTTTGGTTCCTTCTTTTTTTTTTCCAGTATCATTTTGATTTCAAATCCCCCTGGATGACCCTTCTACATGTTTCACCTTTTATGAAACTGACAGTGAAGGACAAAAAGGAAAATGAAATGAAGGAATGAAAGAAGTAAAAGCAGCCGGAGTCAGTGTACCACTTTAACAGTTGTCAGTTACAGAAAAAGATCTTCACTGTAAGACGCAATATTCTTGCAAGCGTTATGTTGCACATGCCTTTTAACAGGCAGTAAAGGTTGCTTTTACACAAACATGGTGGTATTTTAATTTTAGCATATTCTAATTTAATGATCAAGGCCTTTTCAAAAGTCCTGAAGTGTTAGCATATGTGTTTGTCATTCACATATTCCTGATACTGCATACCACAAAAAGGGCCAGTGTTGATATGTAGTATGAGAAAGAGGTTGGAGCAGAAAATTTATATAAATCTGTCTTAGAAACCAGTCAAAGCTCCAAGTCAGAAAACGGAACCAGTAGGAATATGCCATTAAATACATGACTTTCTGTTCACAAATTGCTCTTTGCACACTATTTTCTGAAGGATCTATTCTGTATTTTTGAGCCTCAAGGCTTGTACATTGTTTCTTTCCCTTCCCCCTGGACTTAGAGGCTGTTAAAAGCGGTCTGCTATCTTATTGAGGATCAGAATGTTTAAAATCTCTCTGATCATTGCACAATGTTCCACCCTAAAACCCATGGGGCAGTTAAGCATACACTGAACAATGTGTATGGTACAATGTTGCAGGTAAAAAGACAAAAGTCTCCGCATCTTTGTATGACTTGATTTGAGTCAGGGACAGTCGCTGAAGTCTCACAACGATCCTTGCCTGTCAGCCAATCACTTACCAAGCAGAGCGATATTAGGCCTTATAGACATGGCTGGATTGGGTTACATAAAGCAGAGCCATTTCTGACTTGCATAAGAGTGAAATACACAGCTGAGGCTGGATCAATCTGCGCAGTTCGAAGTTGAATAATAACAGCGCTCCAATATTTTTGAAGTTTGGATGCTGATTTGTTTTTTTTTTTTTTTACAATACCTAAGGACGAAAAAGAAAATGCAGCTCAGAAAATGCACTGGGGCTTATTTTAGCCTGAAAAGCAGCAGTTTCACTATTTTTTTTTATAGGCTTTTATGTTATTTTAGGCTTATAAATGTTACATTTGGTTATATACACCGATTCTGAAAAAAAATGGAAAAATACTTGCTTCATAAATTTTTTGCGCCATTAAAATGCTTCAGTGTTATTGTAGGAGTCAAATAGTTGAGGAAAGCATTTGGTACAATTTGGCTCTTTTAGAGAGATTTTGAGACACTGGTGACACCAAAAGTTAAAAGCCCCACAGCTCTGGAACTGTTCTATTTGTGGTTGACATTATGTAGAACAAATGTAATACAATGAGACATCCCTATTCTAAAGCATGTCTTTATTACTACTGTTCAAAAAGACCTATTATTTTAAAGAATAAATAAAAAAACATGTTTGAGTCAAGTTCCAACTAATGCAGCTTAGGCTGTTTTACGCACACTATATTTGTTTATATTTTCAGAAACTAGAAGGTGTTAGCTTTCAAATGATGTATCACACATGTAATGTGGGCTTACAGATCCTCAGTGGTTTGCTTTTCCATTTTGGTATGCAAAATAGGCGAGGATTACTTGAGTTATAGCCATGCTTTCAGGTTTTGCGCATCTGTTAGCCAGCAGTGTGCAAGCCTGAACAAGCGGCGTAGGCATTTATGCTGACGCTAATGTTGGCATGGTATTCTCCAAAAACACAGAAAAAAAGAGAAGACATGCATCACTCTAACCAGAAAGGCTTTCCTATAGAAAACATTGTTTAGCTATTCAAGATATTTATTGATTCATCTTTAAAAAACTAAAAACATAATGTTTTTAGTTTATTTACTGTCAGCCTTTGCTGTGGTTTTTGAAAGAAATACAAAGTTTAGGTTTGGTTAATACCTTCAGTCTTCCTTAATGAAATCTGTAAACAGTTAAATTGGTGCAAAAATGAGAAGCTTCACTGTCTTTCACTCACCTGTTTATAGGCTTGCATGAATCCTAAAAACACAAAGTGAAAGATTTTTTTTTACGCAAACATGCAAGAGTTGCTCTAGTGTGTTTTTCAACCACAAAACTACTCAAAAATCAGCTGAGACAGTTGTGTGCACACTGGGAGGGACAAGCACATGTTCGTTCCAGCGCTGTGCACAAGGAGCGGCTTTTGAATGCGGATGAGGAGGCCGCCCTGTTAAACAGCCCTTTCTGCTCAAACTGAGTGCATGCACCTGGTCTTCACATGCTTGAATTTACATACTAATTAACAACCATTGTCTACTCAATTATTCTTATTGCATGATTTAGATATAATTTCCATTTATGTGTGTCATAGGACTTAATAAGTACTTTATTTTCTTAATCATGGATTCATTGAAATCAACAAAAAAATACATTTTAAAGGATTTAGCTGCAACTTCCTTTGTAAATAACTTTTCAATTGATACAGTATATTATTTGGGCTTAAATTTTGAATGAGTACTAATGTTAAACCATTATCAGAAAACTCAAAATTGATTAAAATAAACAATTGTGAAGACAATATTTACTACCACTGATCAGTGCTTGTGTTATATATGTTTAATCCCTCCTCCCTTTTTTTATATAGATATATTTTTTTACCTTTTTTGTTTTATTTTAAGAGAAATATGTTATTTTCCTATCCTCCTGCCAACCTCAGCCTGGGCTTCCTGCAGTTCAAATAGATTTTTGTGGAAATCCAACATTGTGCAACCACAGAAACAATCTTGAAAGAATCCCACTGGTATCTTCTTTGTGTTCTACAAACTTCAAATTTTGAAACATGCAGTTCAGTTTTTTTTTCTTTTGTTTCTCTCTGTGTGTTCATGTCCTTGGCCCCCATAGCTGCATTATAACACTTGTTAACATATTCAGAGAAGTGAAAGCTTCTTTTGAACTCGGAGTCCTTGACTTTGTAAAACCAATATAACAACATGTATGTATGTAGCCAATACTGAAATTATAGATTTCTTTACTACTCATTGTTAAATCTACCCTTAAAATAAGTGACAAAGTAATCATTTAAAATTGTAATAGCCTATGATATGAAATATACTTAAAAATACTAGTGTATTATAACAAAATGTTTCAAAATTTAAAGCAACTCCATCCATTTTCCGTCACAATTATCCCAAGCGGGATTGCAACGGGTGATGAGACGGCCTATCTCAGCTGTCTGCGAGCGAGAGGCGGGGTCCACCCTGGACAGGTGGCCCATCCATCGCAGGGCAACACAGAGACAAACAACCATTCACGCACACACTCATACTTAAGGAGAATTTAAAGAAGGCAATTAAGCTAACAGTCATGTTTTTGGACTGTGGGAGGAAGCCGGAGTACCCAGAGAGAACCCATACAGGCTCAGGGAGAACATGCAGACTCCATGAAGAAAGACCCCGGACTGGGAATCGGGCCTTGAACCTTCAGCTGCAAGGCAGCAGTGCTACCCACTGTGCAGCCCACATGAAGCAACTCATTTAAAAAAATTTATATATAAAGATTATTTTTATAAATAATTGATAGAAATGTTAAATAATATGACCTAAAGTAAGACCAGGTTATTTCTACCAAATTCGTTGGCTCAAATTAAAATGAAGCCGCTGATACATCATTTATATTAAATGTTTTACTGAGCATATTTACTGAAATACAATGATTTTCTATGATAGTTGCAAAAAAAAAAAAAAAATGTTTAAATATAAATATGCTGATGAAGGTTCTCAGTCATCCAGGTGATAGTCATTCCGTAAAAATTCAAAAAAAAAAATAAAAAAATAGTCTTATAAGACTCTTAGACTCAAACTCACTGCGGATCCAGACATTTGAATTGAGAAAGCTTCCTGGAGAGGTGGCGAAACATCTTCAAATCTTGGAAACCAAGTCCAGTGGATATATATATTTTATTTTATTTTATTTTATTTTTTTGAATTTTTACGGAATTAACTATAAATGTTCTGGGGTTGCATAGATTTTCTTGTTTCAGAATCACCAAGGTGTTTCTCAAACATATGTGTGTCTTGGCCGCTAACATCACTGCTGATTTTCATCACAGGTGCTTGTTCTCCATTTTACACCTGTTTTACTCCGACGGTGCCATCTAGCTTATGGCATTAGCTGCCAAACATGTTGCTTTCCTCTCCTCTGTTTGCCATCTTCAGTGCGATGAACAATCATCATCCTTTGGGAATAAGAAGTTCTTTTTTGGAACCACAGTGTTGATTTTATTCTGTCTTTTATTATGAAAGACCACATATTTTAAATTATGATTTTGTAATGTAAAATGTGGCAAGACATTATTTTGAGTTTCAATTTTTAACATCTTTAAAATAGAATCATTTACTGATATTTGGTATTTATATCCATATATTTTGATCCATTAACTTTGATCATGAGAGGATTTATTTAGTCATTAAAATGTTAGAAGACTGCATGTGTGGTCTTTCTGTTTAATTTTCATTTTCCAAAGGGAGAACAAGTTTTTTTTCTTCTGATACACCCGTTTTATTTTAGTGCTGCAAGCTAAAAAAAAAAAAAACGGTGTTCATCCTAATGCACCTAATGCATTAGGATGATGGGGACATTTTACTTAATGCTCTGCTACTAATTTACATAGTGGAGGGTATAAAAGCATATACAGTAGGCTGCAAAGCTGCAGCAGCTGAAAGCAAGCTGTTGCCATAATGCAGTTGATCAGTCTTTGCTTTTCATGCACAATAGTTTAGTTTTCTGTCTTTAAAGATAGTTTTTCCAAAAGATGTGCCTTTCTTTGGATTCACATGGCAATGCAGTGCAGCTACATCCCTTTCATCCCTCTTGTTTCCTCCTCCTCATCGCCCACCAGCTTCCTTTCTTCCTCAATAGCAGTGATGCCTACGTGCGTGTACTCCACTCAGCTCTGCACACTTCTTCAGTTTATGGCATCTGACCAACGGGGGATACGTTGGTAGGGGTATTTCTTCTTCTCTCTTCAAACTGCTGTCATGTGGCCTAATTAATAATTCCTAATCCCCAATATATCCTCTGCTTATCTATAACGTACACTCCAGAGTTTATTTGGCATCTGTTTGTGTAAACACTCGAATGAGGAAACAAAGGCTTTCATCTTAATAGCACATATGTGGTGTATGTAGGGTGGGAAGCAATCAGCTCTGCTTTGCTGCATTTTATCCACCCACTGAGTTGGGTAGCTCAGATGGATATTATTACAGCATATTTTAATGACATTAGTACTACTGTCAGCACTTTCCTTTTGCTGAGATGGGATGCAGGAATATAAATTATTTTGGAATTATGAGGCTTGGATGTGTTTTTTGTAATATTGTGACAAAGCCTTTGGATTAATTAAAGGTGGGGTTAGGATAGTAAGTGGTGAATACCTTACCTGTTACCTGTTAAGCATAAGTTCAGGTGGGTTTCTTCTGGAGGCCTAGGTTTACAGGTCTTCAGGTTAAAGGTTAGGTCAGGTTAAATCTATACTTTCCTAGAACAACTCCCTCCTAAAAAAACATAATAGTGAACTACATATGGGATATTTTATGAGCATTAAAATGTAAATGGTTTTGCATTTAACTACTTAATTGAGCTCACATTGGAGAAATTCACTCTCTGCATTTTAACCCATCTCCTTGGGGAGCAGTGGGCTGCCATTGTGCGGCGCCCAGGGAGCAATAGGTGGTTAAGGGTCTTGCTCAGGAACCCAGAGTGCAGACTTTGGGGATCAAACCGGGTTCTTGCAACCTTCTGAAGGCACAAGCGCACTGCCCTAACCACTAGGCCAATACCCCACCAGCCACTTGCACAAAAAAGTTGTTTCCCTCATACATAGGATTTACTTCTTTAGTATTTTTGTGATTGTGTGTTTTTTGGTATTATTTCCTGCTTTATTTTATCAGTCTCCTTTTTTGTGAGCCGTGTTCCATTAAGTTCTGGTTCCCCCAT
>NW_015150692.1:105119-162614 GCF_000732505.1 Cyprinodon variegatus
GTGAATGGGTGAATGAATGTAGTGTAAAGCGCTTTGGTCAAGTCTCCTAACTTGAATAAAGGCGCTATATAAGTACATGGCATTTACCATTTTACATATTGGATTTTTGTTTTCTTCTTTAGTTTTGTGTTTGTTTCTGTTAGATCCCTTTGTGTCCTGTTTAATTGCTATATTTATCAGTAAATCTTTCAAGTTGCTGGGCTCTCCTCATTAGTCTCACCTGGTCCCAGAGCTGGACTGACCATTGTTCAGCCCGGTGGGCTGATGACCTTAGGCTTGCCTAAGGCTGCCATAACATAATCAACAATGTTTTCTCATAAAACATTTAAAATATAAATCTATATTAAATAACTTATCAATTGAACAAATGAAAATCTAATCAAAGGATTTGAAGATAAATTATATCCCTCCAAAAATATTTTTAAACGTTTTTTTTTTTTTTATCTGCATTAATAAGTAATTTTGTGCATCTTTTAGTTTGGTCTTTCCAATACCAGAATTTGCCAAGAATTTTATGTTTGTTTGATAAAAAATATCGAAATAAATCAGATGACATGATCAGTTGCTTAATATGAAAGCAGGCTTTTTATCAGATAGTTTTTTTTATACTCAAGTTATTTTTTTTTTAACAAAATATTTCAATTTTCAACCTTTGAGCTTGGGTACATCTCATCGGGTATGCTGCATGTCTTCCCATAAAATATTACTAACCATGGAGGGCCGCCATGACGGAAAATGCCCGGGCTATTCTTTAAGTCCAGCCCCGCGTGGTTCTCATGTTCCTTCATCATCTCTCCTGTAAATAAAAAGAAACAGGTTTGTTTCTTTACCTTCTTGCCAGATCCTTGTATTCTGCTAGTTCTGTTTCCTCCTGTTTTTGTGGTTCTCCCCTTTTAGACTTTGAGTTTTGAGTAAGTTAAGTCATTCTGTTTTGTTTATCTTTAATTTGTTTTAATTTTTTTGTGTTATATTTTAGCAGTCTGGAGTTTCTCTCTGTTGCTCCCTTTTGCCGGTCTCCTTTCCTCTAGCTCCCTTCTAGTCACTTCTATCCACACCTGCTCCATATCGGCTGATTACCCCAATCTTTGTTCTGTCTCCCATACACATTCTCCCTGTGCTGTTCTTCAATGCTGGTTCCTTGTTGTTGCTTGGCTCTCTGTGTGTGTTTTCCCCTGGTTTTTGGTTTCTAGTATTTTGCTCTTGGACTTTACTTTTGTTGCACTTTTATTTCATTAAACCTATAAGAACTCATCTCTGCCTCCTTCCTCTCTGCACTTTGGTCCTCAACCAACCTCCAGCGCCACGCTGACATCTATGCTGTTTGTCCTTCGGTTTCTGTTTGCTTCTTTGCTTCCAGTTAAAAGAGGTGCTTTTCCCTCATGTTTTATGTTCTTTTGATAGATAGTTCTGCATTTTTAGTACCCTGTCATCAAATTTGCATTTAGGTCTCGTTCACTTTACAACACGGCCCTGGCTTTGTACAGGATGGTTGCTCTCACAGGAAAAGCTTTACACTTTCTGTAGCTCATCCATGGTGTACGTCCCTCTAAACTCAGCTTTGAGAGCTTTTTGATAACGCTGTAGATAATTATCCAATAAAAATATGTCTTTGGCTTTTGTGAGATTGAAGTTGTTTGCCCGTGCCTTTAAGACAAGTTTTATCATCTGCCTCTGGGAATAAATACAACAGATTTACTGGCTTTTTTAATAAGTGTTCACCTCAAAAACCTTGAAATATTTCTTCAAATATTCTTGTTTTCTCACAGATTTTGAGGTAATGAGGGTGAATATAGCTCTTTGGTGTATTATCAGATTGTCACGAGTCAAGAAAAGTTAAAATCTTTTATCCAAGAAACGCCGTGTTTATGCCTGAAATTAGTGATAACTGCAAACAGGAATGGTAATTTGGATGTACTCCCTTGTTTGACTGGTCCATTAGGTTTTTCATATTTAGACAGTGAAATAAATGAAAAGCCAGGATTAATTTTCCTTCAGCAAGCATGGAGGATTACACTTCTTTAAACATTTGAAACACGTTTCAGTGATGTTCTGCTCTAGTTTGTTTTTGTCATTCCTGTTCCTGCTCTTGTTCATGACAGGCTGACTTTGTCACTGTGCAAATTTATTCTCAAGCATATGCTGTTTGATTATCAAGCCAAAACATTGGCACAAAAACAGTTCCTCGCTTATACGACAACAATGAGTCTCATGGTGTTTGTTCCTTTTGCTAATGAGACTGTGCTGCACTCAATTAAGTAAAAAGAGAACACATTTAAAGTTAGAGACCAAATTATTGTACACCATGCTTGAGTTCTTTAATACCATGTGCAGTGCAACAATAAAATGTCATAGCTTTGAATGGATCCAGAACTCTTTTAGCTAGTTATGCAAAACTATGGTTGTTTGAATATAGCAGGCATTAGCTTCAACAAGCAAAGAGAGTTCTGGGGATTGTTTGCTGAGATGTCTTGATTAGTTCTGTTTTAATCCCAGGTTTTTGTAAAGCTTGGGGTTTCAAAAGCTGACTCAAGAAATATCTGATTTCTAAGTTAAATGTGAGAAGATGTGGGAAGAAAAAAAAGAGGTTTTCTCACCTTCCTGCAATCAGCAGGTATTCATTATTTATGCAGACAGCAGTGGGATGTTAAACAAGGTTTACTTATTAAACAATGAGAGGGTTTATGTGGCATTTCAGCTGTCTTCAGCTACTTTCTTAAGCAATTAGCCTGGATAGCATTAGTGTAGCAATTTCAAATTGGGAAATTAAACCGAAAATCAGACTTTACAAATTAGGGTGTTAGAAGTTTAGAATTAAGAGTGTATTACTATCTAACTTTAGAATCTAATCTGAAAATGCACTTCTGTAAAATGTTTATACTAATATGTATCCCATGTCTCTTGAACTTAGGTCACCATCAGAAGATCAACAAGTCACACTCTGCTCACTGAGCAATTGAAATAAACTTAATAACACTGACACAAGTATCTAAATATGAAAAGCAAGATTTCAATTACTAGATCAACTAAAAATAAGGCTGTTTGTTACAACCTCAAGGATATTGGCCTCTAATCTATTTTTGTAGAGAGTGGAAATAAGGTAAAACGCCTGGAGTTGGCCAAGTGAACCTCAATCCAACTTTTTAGAAATGTAGCAGTACATCCATGCATTAGCACAAGTATGTTAGCTGGACAGGATGCAAATAACCTGGCAGTATTCAGATTGATAGGTGTATAACTGAGTTAAGTTCTATGTTATCAATCTGGGATGGCTGCCATTCAGTCTGACTGTGAAACGGAGGGAATTTTAGTTCAAAACTTTGCGCTGATTGGGTGAACGTGCTAGCTAATACCAGCTTTCCAAAATACGCTTTCAGCCAATCATAGATGCGAATCGTCATGCTTCAGACTTAAACATTTTGACAAATTGGTTGTCTATGAAAGCCACCAACGGAGGTACGATGATCACAATAGCATTCGCCTGCAGCGTCTAGCAATAGTTGAGTAAGCTGATAAATGAAACTTTTTCCAAATCCTTTCGGCGAAAAAAGCACAGACATCTTAACTATTTACAGATGCACAAAGTTTTTCTCTTTTTTCATTTGCAAAGGAAAATAGTTGCTGTTTTATCTAAAATCCATTGAGTAGCGTAGCCATGTCTTCGATGCCCCGGCAAGGCCCTTCTGACTGTCGTCATTCCTACATGTCCCGCCCCAAAAAAACACTGCTGGTATGTCATTGGTCCGACCTGCTGATGGTTATGAGATGGACATGTTAAGTCGGGCATACACTGTAAAATGTTTTGCCCTTTTCCGGACGATTTTCCAGTCGTGCAAGGACTTTTTGATCTGGCCGAGTTTCAGCCTCACCGTGCGTCTTGC
Source organism: Cyprinodon variegatus (assembly GCF_000732505.1). Lineage (NCBI taxonomy): Eukaryota > Metazoa > Chordata > Actinopteri > Cyprinodontiformes > Cyprinodontidae > Cyprinodon > Cyprinodon variegatus. Next base: position 108,998 of record NW_015150692.1, read on the forward strand.
GTCGTGTAGTATACAGGGTGCAACGAGGGGCAATTAGACCTCTCACAACATGCTCCCAATCAGGAATCATAAGGTTAGGAGTAAATTAAACATGTTTGAAATTCAGTCGGTCGTTGTGAGGTTTTTTTGGAGAAATCCCGCTGTTGAAGCAGAGCCGAGAGCGTCTACGAGCCGATTTACCAAAACTATGCGCTCTGTGCCTGTGTGAGGCAAGTTAGTTCTTCTTCTTCCAGATTGATGAGTCCTACCAGCGTCATCTATCACCGCTGAGTTCGACGGGTGGTTTTTAGGTAGATCGCATCAGAGCGTCGGGTCACACAATGTGAGAACATGCATTGTGAGCTGTGAACTTTTATACCCTGCGGCTTGTCGTACAGTGTGAGCTCTAGATGCATGCAACGCCTGAAAAAATTGTACACTGTATGCCAAGCTTTAGCGGTAGTCTTTCAAGATGGAACTGTTGTGAAACTGAAAACTTTCTGACAACAATCCAGCTTGCAGCACAAGGTTAGAATGCAAAGGTATAGGAAGAAAAATTGTTGCACTAAGCAACTTCTTTTTTATTGTTAGTTAAATGTTTATTTTTTAATGACATTGAGAAAGTAATAAGTTACCTAAGTGATAGATCTTTTTTTTTATCAGTATGGTTCTGCTTTACAAATGTATGAACAGCTTTAGGTCCCTCTACCAGTAGGGGAAAGATAACAAAACACTGTAAAATTAAAACCAAAACTTTGAACTAAGCATTTGAATATTAATGGCTGTGCAGACCTCATTATAGTAGATTCATATGTCAAATTTGAACAAGTCAAACAAAACATATTCATATCCTTGGATCACAGCATAGTACTGGAGTATATTAGCCATCAACACCCGTGTAAGAAACTCATCTTAACTGTGCTGCTGTTTCTCAGCCAAATGACATCAATGGTTCTAATCATGGAGGTTGATGGTATTGACTGGATCAATGCCCCTTATCAGCCAGAACTCCTCAAAGACTTCTTAGTCTGCCAGTGGAGTAAAAGCTGGGATTTTACAGCAGGCTGTTAATTTGTGCATAGGCATCAGATACTTGCTGTACTTCTGTGCTTTTCTATGTTTTGCAACTGTTTAAAATAGTTAAACAGATCTCAGGATTGCTGATCAGGCAGGGCAGCTTTAGCGCACATGTTTCAGCAAACATAGTCTCTTGTGAAATTTGTATTTGAATATTAATAGTCCCATGCATCCTTATGATATATGCATTTCCAGTGGTATGATCTGTTAAAACCAGTTTAGTTTGACTGGTTGGAAACCATCCACTGTTATAAACTCACTCCAATGTGATTCCTACTCCAGTAGGACTACAGCTTCACAGATCATCATTTTTAGGAACCTACACTTTTAAATGGTTAGGAAATTTCCCATAGCAGTAACATTTGTTTTTGTTGCTGCTCTATATCCTAATAACATACAGTTTATTAGAGCTGATGTAACATTTAAGATGTATTTTGAAACCATTGTCTGCTCTCCATCATCTCTTTAAGCTGTTTGGTTAGCTGTGCAGTTTGTGGTGTTATGGCTTCCGTTGATGTATTATCAGCCTGAGGCCTCTTTAATGGAGGTGCCACTTAATTACTACAGAGGCCCACTTAAGCCTGGTGAGCAATCAGATAGAAACACATAAGCATAACTCAAGATCTGGAATTTGTTTTCATTAAAACAGAAGTGCGGGGACGCGCATTTACATTAACAATATGAAGTAGCAGATGTGTGGGCGTACGGGTATAACCACTCAGCATGTCATTAGAGACGCTGTTATTCTCCTCTCATGACTGTGGCCTTTTAGTAAATTGTCACTGCTCCCTCAGTAGCCAGGTGACCTCTCCGCTACCCGAGAGAGGTCGTTTCGGAGAACTGGGAGCTTGAGGTTGGAGGTTATGCCGCATATAAACAGGTGTCAAGTGCCATGATGAAGAACCATGGACATATGAGACTTGGCTGGAAACCCAGTCAGGCTGCCGGCGATTCTTTAGGAAAAGAAAGGTAACGGATGACTTTGCCTGTCAATGTGATGCCATGGTTTCAGGTGGTGCAAATTAAACCTCCCTTGAATGTAAGAGCTGACCTTTTCAGAAGCAGATATGTGTGCTTCTGTGAGATCATGGCCACAGGTTTTTTCAGACGTGTTAAATTATTGAACTACTGTTACCATTTCTATCTTCCTGAGTTTGATTCATTATAATATCAGTATGTAAAATTCATTTTTTTTTCTACCTTAAGGGTATCTGTGCCGTGTAATTACCATGATATGACCTGACCGAACAAATTGGATTTAGACGTTCACGCAGCAGTGTCCTTGTAGCTCCTGCATTCATTTTAGGTAGTAGACTAATATAACAAAAATTTTGGAAAAAGAAGCAATATAAAATATCTAACATCTTTTTATAAAAAAAAAAAAACTGCAGAAAAACTTCAACCAACAGAATATGCCAGAATCTCACCGAAGTCGTTCACACTGAAAGCTGCAATGAGGCTGTCTTTCTGAGGCTCTGGTTCCAGAAATGATGCTCGAGAAAAACAAACTACACAGGAATTTTAGCTGTTTTTCAGTAGTAGAGCAACACTTGTTATTGTTGCACATAAATGTCCCTTTTCATCATCTGAATGCCCCATTCATTCTTGTTTGACCTTGTTGTTTTCACTAGTCAAGTTGCCATATATTAGGTGGACTAGATTCATAGCATAGCTAGGAGACCGCCCCCCTTCTCTAAAAAGGAAAAGACAAAACAAAATCATAAATAAAAACTACTGAAGTTGGCAAACATAAATTTGAAAGAACTTCTGAAACAAAGTCCATTAAGACTAAAGTTTAACCATAAGGTACAGTGCAATGTTTGGATAAAATCCAAGCACAGAATATCAACACCTTGCAGCAACTTGGTATAAACGGTTAAAGGGATGCAATAGATCATAATGTGAGCTTGTTTCTCAGCAACAAAACCAGTGAACATTGCAGTTATTGCATCTACTTTTAAATTTCTTTTGATATCATCATATTCTAGAGCCAAAGTTAAGCCAAACTGTCAAATCCCTAAAGTATGAAAAAGGGGTTCACCGTCATGATAAAATTTGAGAATATATACTTGCTCCTGTTTATAGTCCAATGGTTAGACATTCTCTTTGTAAAAGATAATTTCTTTCAAATTTTACACTTTACTGCCATTTTTTGGCAGAATATAATGAATAAAATTGTTGCAGCGGCCGAGTCAAGGCCAGACCTCAACCTGAGTGAAATACTGTGGAGGCAGATTAAAAAAAACTGCTCCAGTTATTGTCTCCAAACCTTGTTATACTGATTGTTGTAAGGAGGTGAGTGTCAAAATGGTGTGAGGAAAAATCAACACTGGAGTTAATAGAATCCAAAAGTTGTTCTTCAACCTCTGGAATAATCGTCAACATATTATTGTATCTTTAAGAATAAATCCCAGTTTGGTTCATCCATGTCTTCAGTCTCACTTCTTTAATATAAATATTTTATCCCACTGACAGAGCTTAAATGTTATGCTCCTTACATAGTTTTTTCAGCCCTAAACTTAAATTGTCTTTGGGTTTTAAGTCCCAAAGATTCACTTCAAGCATGTTTTAGGGATATGACATATAACAAATCAACATGCAGATCTGTAGTAAATATCTGTATTCATCACAAAAATTATTTAAAGACAAAAATATTCTTAAGGCTTATACTTTAAACTTGATTCAGGATCCTATGTCTTGTTAATGATTAAATAAATGTTCATGTCAGTACAGTAAGACTGATTTAGACTGCTTTAAAAAGCCACAGACTTTGTTTTTATGTAATATATTGCTTACATTTCCTAATCAGTGACTGACAGCATTTGACTCTTCTAGCATGATAAAATACAGCAATCGTTGTTATAATCAATGATTCCCATTTAATCCTAAGTTTGAATTCCACACTTTAAAGTCACAGAAGGAACAATCAACACGTCTCTGCTACGTGTTTAGTTTTAAACATTTCATTGGGAATCTTACATCTTTAAAACAACTTCCACATTGAAGAATTTTGTTTTTAGCCCAAGCTGTCACTGATGAGGTAAAATACTATCAATGATCGGAAAGCTTTTAGTTTCCCACAATTTGGTGACTGATTAAGGCAGGTCAAGTGTAAAACCAACCAACTGCCATACTACACCAGACCACACCAGTCCCTACCCTACCCTACCCTACCCTACCCTACCCTACCCTACCCTACCCTACCCTACCCTACCCTACCCTACCAGACCAGACCAGACCAGACCAGACCATACCATACCAGACCAGACTCTACCCTACCCTACCCTACCAGACCCTACCCTATCCGACCAGACCAGACCCTACCCGAGCAGACCCTACCTGACCAGACCCTACCCTACCCTACCCTACCCGACCCTACCCTACCCTACCCTACCCTACCCTACCCTACCCTACCCTACCCTACCAGACCAGGCCAGGCCAGGCCAGGCCAGGCCAGACCAGCTTTATTTACAGATTGCTTTAAATGCTCACAAGACCAAAGTGGCATATACAAACTTAATAAACAGCAGTAATGTGATACAATTGAACCAATATAGAAGTCATTGAGACCTGAAATAGAGCAGCATTAACCATAATAATATCAATCATGGAATATAAGTAGAATGGAAAGAAATGTTACTTATATTGATTCTGTCTATGAGCCAATTTCTTTGATAGATAAACTATGGATGAAATCTTGGTTCATGTAGTTTTGCCATTTACCTCAGGCAGAGATTTTTAAACTCCTCACGGACTTTTAACCTAAGCCATCTTCCTTTTTCACAAATATGAATAAATATCTGTGTCACTTGTTTAATGATGAAATAAGACTCTCCCAGCTCACCTCAGTGTTACAATTCATAAAAAACTGACAAGTCTGAGTAATGATGCAACAAATTCTGCTCTAAGCAGATTGCATACAAGGGCTTTCTAATTAATATGACTTCTAGGTGCTACTTTGAAAATTAACTTCACCTTTGTGAGTCCTTGTTTTTTATGTGTTTGACTTTATTTGACTTCATGATAAAAAAAAGAAGTTTGTTTAGCCGCTGTTCTCTGCTTCAGTCTCATGTTGGAAAGTAAGCTGGATATTTTCTTGCTAATTAAACATGTTTCCTTTCCCATGCATGAGATGCAATCGCTGGAGTACATGCATGAATGTTTTTGTGTACCTCTGCATACATATTTTGTAAGAGTTGAACTCCTGTTGTTTTATAGCTCCCCTCCTCACCTACGTCCCATATGTTTTTCATTAGTCTGTGTGCTTCTTTTCCCAGAATCAGTATGTTAATTTGGTAAATTTGAGTTGTGCCACTGGATCTGAAAGCAACTAAAACTAAACACAGGTCCAAAAGAAGTTTCAGAACTTTGATTACATTCAACATGATCATGATATTATATATAATGCTTTAATCAAAGTTCTGCCGTCTAAATGGATATTTTTTTTTTTATCTGTACCACCAATCTAATTATTGATATCGCCCAGCTACATTCCATTAAATCTGTGCCATACCCTGATAAATGTGTCCTCCTTTAGCAGGATTATCCAGTCAAAAATAGGGGTGAGTACTGGCATGGGTGTTGCGATATGATAAGTGTCGCGATACTTGCGCCACAATATTGCAATATCATTATATACTGCAGTATTTTCCCAGCTATCCAAATTAAATATATGGATATAAAAGCAAGTATGTAAATGTTGATCAGTAGATATTTGTCATTTATTTTCTTTGGTATCGATGTTGTGTGGGGTTTGAGTCATTCCACGTCTTCCACTGTGACTGCCTCAGCTACAGATATGGCACTGCACCGCACAGCAAAAGTGCTCCACAGCGCCATCTGCCAGAGTGGTGGTGCAAAGATACCCAAGGAACAAAAATTGGTTTGAAAGATGACATGATTAACATCCAAAGGACGCCTACTTTTGGTTGAAAAGTGAGGGGTTAAAAGCCGTAATCTCTAGATTGTTGAAAATATGTTGAAAACTGGGCTTCAAATGTCTTTTATTGGACTAAAGAAGGACAAAATTAGACCGACCAAACACATCCCAATTTTTAACTATTTCTGGACTAAATCAAGACTACAATGGACCAACCAGGTTTAGCCCAAAACACAACGTCTAAATGATGTCTGGTGTTTATGGGGTAGCCCATTTTCCCTCAATTTTAATATTTTAAAAATGCTACTAGGAATTTAAAAATTTATATTATATCGGGCAGCTGAAAATCACGATCTATCGCCAAATTGATTTTTTCCTACACCCCTAGTCAAAAACTTTGGTGGACAGTAATGACATTTGTCAAACAAGACTGTGTTTGCTTGGTCACAAAATTGTATTCTGCTGCCTTTTCTGTTAGAAAAAGGGGGTTGACACTCTATTAACTACAAATCAGACTAACTGGTACATATGATCAGCTTATATTGCAGTTATACTACTAATTAGAATACAAAACATTTCATCACAAACAATTCCAGAGAGTAATTGCTGGAATATGACCGTAATGGGCGAATAACTCAAAGACTGTCAGCAGAATTCAACCTCAATGTAAGCTTGGCTGTTAAAGACATTGAAAGATGTTGTTTCTCTAGCTTTTCACACTTCCTCTCTCTGCTGAGGAGATGCTCACTGCTTAAAAATAGAATATAGAAGTGGTTAAGTTTAACTTTAGTTAAATAAAATAAAGATGTACAATTTATTTTAATTTGTTTGTTTGTTTTTGCATTTCCCCTCTTGTCTTTTCATGGTTTTTGGGTTTTTTGTACTTTTTCAAGTCCAGTCGGCTGTAAATGTTTCTTTTTTATATAGTGTGTTTTTTGCATAACCTTTAAACTACAAGAAAACAAATTTCAGGTTTTTGGCAAACACACTTCAGACTGACAGTCATTTCCCTCTTTAGAAATATTTCTGCCATATATTTAAATGCATGCCAGTATTTTCAGATTATTTATATAGTATTTTTAGAGTATTTTTTTAGAAAACCGAAACTTTCTGTTTTTAAAATTGGACTAATGGCCTTTTTAGATGGTTTGATGTCTGTTTAGATTTTGCTTCTTGGTTCTGGTCTTTTGACTTCACTGTTTGGTCGGTACTGTGCTGGCTCGGTTGGTCGGTGTAGTTATACATTTTTTCTTAAAAGAGCTGGGTCTGTGCGTGTATGAAAGCCTAGGTTTTCACAATGCAAACCACATTTTCTACAGTGTGCTGCATTTTCCTTGACATGGCGATAAGCTGTCGTGGTGTGGCACAAACCATTAAAGATAATGGGTTTCAGAGCATAGCGGTCTCCAGTGTTATTTTTGACAGCCATATTAGATTTAGTCTTAGTTTTCATCTTCAGGGTGAAAACTATTATTAGTTTTAGTCAAATTTTAGTCATTACTATATGTGATAGTTTTAGTCGACTAAAACTCAAAAAGGTTTTAGTCTAGTTTTAGTCAGTTTTATGACTAAAAAGTGTCTCAAAAAGTTGTTAAAACAGCAAATCTAGTTCAACACATCATATTGGTTAATATAGCAGTTAAAAAGTACAATAAAGAATGGTTTTAGACATACAAGGTTTCCATTCCAAAAAACAAACACTTCCTGATCTACTATGAATGATGCATTACACACAGATCAACAAAATCTTCATTGCTCCAAATGCAAAGAACAAAAAAAAAAATAAAAAATAAATAAACTTTCTACTTTGGCAATTTTGGCTTTATTTCAAGAATTTGCTCCTTGTTTGCTGCTGCTCAGGTGTCAAAGTAGATTTAAATTCAAAGGGTTCTGAAAAAAAAAATACAGAGAGAACCTAAATAATTGCCTTATAATGCCATGCCAAACCACACCTAAATTTCGATTTTTTAACTAAAATGTTGAAGTATTCCAACAAAACCAGAACTTTGAGAGAGAAATATCCTAAGATTTATGCACAGTTTTACCTGGCTCTTTATCCAAAACCAAAAAGTATGCAAATAAATATTTTCTTTCGGTATAATTTAGGGATTCCTTTTGGTAGAAATCAAAGAAGGTATAGCACCACCTCTTGTGAGCTAGAAAAAATAAAATCTCGATAGTTAGATAAAGGGATTTTTTACGCTTGGCAGAGGATGATCAGCCACATATAGTTTATTAAGTGGCCAGGGCAAGAAGAGCCATACTGCTTCGAGCGAACCATCGGTGTGGAGTGTAAGGCGCAGACTTGGAGTTCAGTGCACAGTAAAGGACGATTCCAGTCTATTTTCACCCCCTGCCGCTGCTGTCATGGTCTATTCGTGGTCATGCAGAATGTGCTTTGCATGAGCAAACAGGACGCAGCAGCACGACTGATACTGTTTAGCTTGTCTAACAGATTACAGCACAATGAGGCATTTTAAACGTCTGACAGACCACCCGCTAATGTTTTATTTAGTCTCCTCCCGTCAACTAAAACTCACGCTGGTCAGATTTCGTTGTTGTCATGAAAAAAAGGAGCATCAACAAAATTATTTTGTCATCACGGACAAAAACAACACTGTCGGTCTCTTGTGGAATCCTCTCTGAAAGGGACGTGAAGAAAAGTCATTGTTTCTAACAGCTAACCTTTGGTTCTTGATTCCCCCTAAATGATGGCGCCCAGAATTAGGTGCCAGATCACCATCAAGAACCACAAGGAAGCATAGCTGAAGGATGATCCATTTCAGAGCTCACTAATAAATACAATACCTGTCCTAGAACACTTCTGTTTATACTTTAAGTATAAACGTACATTATTATTTTACTTTTTGATACATTGCAAAAATACATCAGAGTTGAGCCCCAACAGCAGCCGGTCCAACTTGATGTTTCCCATCTTTGATATATAAAGACAGTGCCTGTGTTTTCTTAGCTCCTCTGATGCTTCTCCTATCCTGATCCACACCATGGTTACAAATGGAGCATCTGTCTGATTTTACAATCTATTTATAATCTTCAGCTTATTAGGGAGCAATGATTGGGTCAATATTGTTTTTAGTGATTTATACTGGGTGTCAAACTGAGACAAGACAGCTGACATTTGCTTAAAATAATTTTTTAATGAAAAAAAAACCCAACAAAGATGTCACCATTCGTATTCCTAACATACCTCTGTTGTTTTTGGCTGTGTTCCAACCACACTATAGCCTCTGTGTTACCCTTTGACCCCTGTTGGTTATGGGAAAAATCAGGGTTGAGAAATCCAAAAGATGGCTGCCATTATAGAAGACTGGTGTGCGTTTGTGTAGATGTGTGTGTGTCAGATTATGCTTCTTGTTGCAGTGGATAAAGCCTGATCTCACACTGACACTGGCGATTATTGGACGTTTTTTTGTCTTTTTTGCATAAGTGGTCACTTCCCGCTGCTCACCCCTAAACTCTCAGCTTAACTCCAGAGGAAATCCGCTTTAATGGATTTGTATACTTCGAACTCTTAGTGTTTCTGCACTGGGTTGGATTATTTGGCAGTAAAACTTAAAGCTGGATGTTGAAATTTAGAGCAATTATCATTAATGCTTAGTTTTTCCTGATGCACTTGAACATCTCTTGTCCTTCTGTCTTAACCAGTGAACACATGACTAATCACAGTCATTCACCTTTTGTTACTACACAAGCTTTCACATAATCCAAGGGGAAATTTTATTTCATAGACCAAAATATAATAGTGCATCATTGTCAAACGGAAGAAAGTGATTTATGGTTTTTGTTTTTATTTGCTCCCTTTTCCAGGGGTGAAAGTAGACCTAAATTCTTGCAGGCAGGGCTGGACTGGGTACAAAAAAATTGCCTGAGGATTTCATTCATGGCAGCCCACCATGGTTAGTTGTGTATTATATACATGTAGAATACCAAATGAGATATTCACAAGTGTCAAAATAAAAGATTTAGTATAAGAAATAAATCAAGCATAAAAAAATGGTACAAATGCTTTTTAAGTATTGAATAACTGATCATATCCTCTGATTTGTTATTTTAAAAGAAAGTAAAACAAAAGCATTTCAGCCCCATAAAGTTTATTAAGTGCTGAGGGCAGAGGCAGCTGAGCACAAGCGCTGGAGTTGATCAGCAGTTTGTCAGAGTTGAGCACATATTGAGCAAATGTGTGAGATTTAAGCACTGCGCTGTGCCCTCAGATTGGTCCCTGTGTGCTGAAGTAGGCATGAAATAGCAGGGAACAGTTCTCTCCCAGGTACCTCCCCTAAATCTTTTACCAATAAATAATATAGGACTGTTTCGGATTCCTTTTACCCCTACTCTCTACACTGTTAACCCAAATGTTGAAAGTATTTAGTTAGACTAAGTAGTTGAAACTCATTATAAAAAATAAAAAAATCTGCTAAAATGTGTAACATTCTTGTTACACATGGATTTGACTTAAACCTTTGCATTAATCTTAATTATTTGCGTTTTAATTTAACATAACTTAAATGACTTAATAAAAACAGTTTATCTTTAATAAGGAAGCACTTGAGCAGATTTTTGCAATAAGATCCAATTAGTTGACCTATTGGCAATGGATGTGGCTAATGTTGCAACATGAGTGAGGTTGCTATTAGATTTGACAGGAAATGTTTAATGTTGCTAGGTAACATGTCACTCAGTTATGGCGTAGTTTTTGCTGACAGAAGCAGTATGCCAACAGCTATTAGATGGCATTATAATATCCTCATGATAGAAATGATAAATCTGACATACAAGTTGAATACGGATATCTTTGTGGAAACAGTTTGAGGTAAAGAAACATCTGAACACAAACTTTTACTCATGCAATTGAAAATGTTTGAGGTTATAATACTAATAACATTAAGGTAAGTAAAATCTTAGATTTGGTATAATGAACTATTTTGCTTAAAGGGAAATCTAAATAACAAATTTCTAATAACTACTGATTTTATATTAATCCAATTAAAAGTATTGAGGTAGCTAATTGTCTCTAGATTTTTGGGTTCTGGTAACTTATTCAGATTTAGAGTGCACTACATATATAACCTCTAAATTAAAACCATCATTCCAGCTGCTTTCAGAAGTATCATAACTGGTAGAAAGAGTGCACCTGTGTGATGCATCCATAAATATATGTTCTGAAGATCTAATTAATATTTCTCAAATTGTCCCGAACAAAACATCACCATCTTGCATAACAGTGTTACGCTGCAGTGGAGCTTTTGCTTCTGCAGACAGTTGTTAAATGTTGGTGAGAGGGACACTAGAGCTTAATATATGGGAATCCTGAAAAACAATTGGAAGAGGCTGCATAAGATCGGAGATAAGGACCAAGATTCTACTTCTAGCTGGGCTTCAACATTTGAAATACAGTTGGAGCTTATTTTTAACTGTTTTCAATTAAAATACTGTAAAACAGTACAAAGACATCTGCTGGAAATGCCAGGTTAAAGTACCGACTAAAAGAATATCTGTGGCAACACAGGAAACTTTATGCTGCTAAGACCTCCATTAAGCCTAAGCGCTGACTATTTTGTTAAAAAAAAAAAAGGTCCAGAAATGCTTAGTCTCTGTAGGCAAGGCAAATTCACCTATACAGAACAATTCAGTACAAAGACAAATCAAAATGCTTTATATCCATCCATCCATTTTTCATCATGCTTATCTCAAGCGGGGTTATGAGGGGTGTCTGTGGGCGAGAGGTGGGGTTAATCCTGGACAGGTTGCCAGTCTATCGCAGGGCAACGAGACAAACAACCATTCATGCACGCACTCACACCTAAGGAGAATTTAGAGAAGTCATTTAACCTAACAGTCATGTTTTTGGACTGTGGAGGGAAGCTGGAGTACCCGGAGAGAACTCACCCATGCGCAGGGAGAACATGCAACCTTCATGCAGAAATACACCGGGCCGGGAATTGAACCCGGAACCTTTTTGCTGCAAAGCAGCAGTGCTACACACTGCAGCCTCATGCTTAACACGAATTTAACAATAAAATACAAGGAAAGTAAAAGCAAGTGAATATAAAAACATGATAAAAAGCCAGTAAAACAAATAAATAGTTGGATCATACATTTAAATGTATGATACCTCAGTTAACAGTTTACCTTCGACAGTCAAAGGCAGCTCTAAACAAATGAGTTTTTAACTTTTATTTAAAAGGCTTTCAGCTCTTTTCTAGTCCTCTGGGAGTTTGTTCCAAATCAGTGGAGCATAGGAACCCAATGCTGTTTCTCCATGTTTAGTTCTAGTTCTGGGTGAACAGAGTAGGCTGGAACTAGAAGACCTGAGGGGTCTGGGAGGTTGATTCTCTGAATGCTCCAAGCAATTAGAAAACCCAAAATCGCAGCTTTGATTTGAGCAAAAGCAGTGATATTATCAAAATATTGCTTGATAGGTTTACACAGTATACAGTTTTACCTCTAACACGAAAACATTTTGTTTTCATCTATCTCACAACTGCACCCTGCTTCGAGTTATTTTACTTAAAATCCCAATATAATAAACTAAATACTTCTATTTAAATGTGACACAAAATTGGAGACGTTTTTCATGGCATTGAATATATCAGTTGATGAGTGTATGTTTTAAGTTTTTTATTGAAACTTAGTTGGAGAGAAATGTCTTAAGACTGTATCAATTCTCCTTAAGTTTTCAGAAAACTCATCATCATTTGATAAGGTTGTTAAAAGGGTAGGTTTTAGAGATGCTTTGATGATGCTACACATTTTGATGGACATCCACCTTTTTTATAGGTTTATGTCCACATAATCTTTATTTTTTTTAGCTTAAAGGAAAAACTAAGGCTGGTCTTTTATAGCTCAGCTTATACTTCAGTATCTTACATCTCAGCAGCCTTTTTTATCCTGACTATGGGAACAGTTGCCAATAATCGATCTTTCCTTTACTCCTGTTCACTCTTCCTCATGGAGGTTGGGGAAACAGCAGCCATATCGCAGCAGCTGATGGCAGAAGAGGAATCGCATTTCTGAGCGGCTCCTTCAGGTTGCCGTAGAAACCAAACAGGGCTATTTGTTCCAATTTGCTCTGTGGCATTGAGATCAAAAAGCTTGGAACCAATGCTAATATGCACTCCACATATTAGCATCTGTGTTTGCAAAAAACACAGCGGGGCTTCTGCTCACCTCATTTGCATCTATATTGTTCTCTTACAGTTTACTGCAATGCAAGGCCTCCTACCTTTACAAGGCTTTAATAAATGGTTTTGAACTTTCTGGTTTGTTATTATCCTCTCAGGCCTTATGCTGATCTAAAGGCTACTTGCTGCCCCAGCATCCCTCCCTCCTGCCCCCAACATTCCCTTCCAGACTCCCAATTTGGAGAAGGCTGCTGAGTTTAAAGACCATTCCTGCTCCGCCTCTTCAGCTCCATTGAAAAGTTGGCGGTTTGTTTACGGGTGCACCAGCTTCTTTGTGGCTCTGCGCTCTGCTTATGTGAAGGAGGCGAGCAGTGCATTGAAGACTCACCCTCCCCCCCCTTCTTTCTCTCCCTTCTTCCAGAATCAATCTGAAAAGGACAGACGGCCCTCTCAGCCCCGTCCCCACACTCCAGTGATGCTTAGCTGGTGAGTACATCCCGGTCGTTTGCATTCAGAACTGTGCCGTTGCTTTAATGCCTTCTTCCACTTTCTGCTTGAATTCATATTTTCGATTTCCGCGTCCATTCAGCCTTCGTATCGTTTCTTCAAGTTTGTCAGTAAACACCAAACTTCTCTCCAGTCTTGCATATTTGGGTTGAAGATTATTCTGTTTTTCTTAACCTTCTCTCATGCAAATGTGTTGTTTTTTTGCCTAAATCACAGAAGTCTGAGAGGCCATTGTAGTGGTAGGCCATCTGTGTTAGTGAGAACCCCTTTTTTTCTTGAGTGAGGTCATTTTAAAAGCAGTGTGGGGAATAAGGTAGTGGATGGGAGGAAGCTAAGTATATGGGTATTCATGTAGGCGACTGAATGATAAGTCCATCTCTCAATCTCCCCCATCCCTCGGCTGCCTCCTTTATTCCCTGTGTGGGTTTTTGTTACTTGTGTTTCCTCATATGTGTGTGTTGGAAAATTAATCAGTGAATCATTCCAGTTGCAGACAGCCTTGAGCCGATTTGACAGTGAAATCATTATTCATGAGACATGGATGCGCACTCACCTTGTGAAGTCACCTCTAGCAGAACAGACTGGAGCCACTGTTTGGGCATTTGTGTGCTGGTTCCTTTGGATTAAGCTGCTGAACAAAAATGCTCTCAAAGCCACTGGTTCAAAGTTTCATTGAAGCAAAAGGATAATTTAATGTGTAAAGTTTTGGGGAGATATTCCATATCAGAGCAGTAAATCATCTTCCACTTTTTTCATTCCTTCTTGTTTTTCCTTTTTTTTTTTGAAAGAGGGATTAAAAGGATAGACTTTTAATCCTGGATATATTATCCTCTTTCATACAAAAATAGTTTTGCTTTATGCTTTTAAAGTAATATAATCCTTTCAGTAGAGATTTAAAGTTTGGGAAATAACTCACAGTAAGGAAGGGGAAACCCATGACATGTTTCCATAATCATGCAACAGGTTTTGGTGCAGCAGGTGTTGCACTGGTTGTTTTATAGAGAAGAAACTGAAAATTGTTCTTCATTCACCAAATAAACATATTGTTGGCTTCTTTTAGAAAAGTGTGATTGTGCGGTGCATCTATGAGTCCTTAACGGCTTAAATGCAGTTGTCAGCGGCAGAATAAGGTGTTTAAACAACCAGCAATATTTTTATTAAAGGATTTAAGCCTCAATTTTAAAAATTCTGGTGTTTACAGCAGCAAAAACATTATAGAAAAAATGAACACACAAATGTGGACCTTAGACAAGTTTGTAAGAATAATAGTAGTGAAGAGTTAAAGATAAAAAAAATGAAATACTGTAAAGTGTTTTAACAATATAAATACTGTGCACCTGGAGAATAATTAGCCAAGATACAGCTATGGACATTTTTACAGTAATGGATTATAATAATAACAGTTGATTAAAGGTTTCTTTAAAGGGTTTCTGCTGGACTTTCTAATTTTAACATTGGCATTAAATGGCCAGATAACATTTATTGATGATATGTAAATGTTTACTCAGTAAACATTTACATATTTCAGTAGAAATTTTGATTAATATAAATGTTTGCACCAAACTTAAACTATTAAAATGATTCACTGTTATTGCATATATTTTCCCTTCTTTCATCATTGATGATAAAAGATGATCTGAACAGCCACTAAAGCTGAAGAACTGTTATTCTAACCTTTTTAAAGCAGTGGTAAAGAACTGGTGATGGAATCAAAGTTTGGAAAAGAACGATTTTATACGAGGATGTTGAAAATAACAAAGTTTAACTTTGGTTTTGTACCTTATTCTCTGCCCTCCCCCACCTCACGGACCATCAGCAACTGATATGCTGATGAGTTTAGCCTTGAAACTGTTAAAAATCCTGTTATGTTTGATAAGTTCACAGTAACCCAGCAGGAAAGTGTCACATTGCCTGAATATCAACCCTGAACAACTAGCATGAATATACAGTCTCAGGGAAATTTAGTTGCATTGACTTCCATCTTTATAACAAAGATGGAAACAGGGAAGTGACGTGTGACGTAAAACAGTCTGCACATCGTAGTAGTTTTGTGTGGTAGAGTTACTTCCATCCTCATCAAAGTTGCTTATTACTGGTGAAAGCGATACAGACCCCAACGGGCAATGACCAGAGATGTCAACTGCCAAAGTACATATACTTTCTTACTTTACTTAAGTAGAAATTTAGGCTGTCTATAGTTTACCAAAGTCACTATTGTTTTGGACTTTTCACTTTTGTTTTT
The DNA here is from genome assembly GCF_000732505.1 of Cyprinodon variegatus. Taxonomy (NCBI): domain Eukaryota; kingdom Metazoa; phylum Chordata; class Actinopteri; order Cyprinodontiformes; family Cyprinodontidae; genus Cyprinodon; species Cyprinodon variegatus. Next base: position 124,824 of record NW_015150692.1, read on the forward strand.
GCAATTGTCTCTACTTTGTGTATAAGGAAGTTGCCATCCAGAATTGTAGAACATTTTTTGCTTTAACAGGGTAGTGCTGTAAAGCATCAGTCCTTAACATTTCTCCTGCGTTACTTTTACTTTTGGTATGTTTTATAAATGGTACTTGTACATTCTTACTTGCGTAAAAAGCTTAAGATGATCCTCTTACTTCTACAAAACCGTAGGATAATACTTTTAACACCTCCTGCCATGACAGAGGGTTCATTCACCTAGTTGTAAGTGGACAAAAGTTATGAAAATATTTTATTCTGGTTAAAAAGTTCATCAATCCATCATCTCACACGCTTGTCCCAATTGGGGTCGCGAGGGGTATTGGTGCCTATCTCCAGCTATCAATGGGCGAGAGGCAGGGTACACCCTGGACAGGTCGCCAGTCCATCACAGGGACAAACAGGACAAATTCATGCACAGACTCACACCTAAGGACAATTTATCAAAACCACTTAACCTAACAGTCATGNCACATTGCATTCTCAAGTTTTCACATTAAATTCACAAGTTCGTTCATTTTGGCACATATTTACCTTCATAATATCCTCTGATTTGTTATTTTAAAAGAAAGTAAAACAAAAGCATTTCAGCCCCATAAAGTTTATTAAGTGCTGAGGGCAGAGGCAGCTGAGCAACGAGCTGCTGAGCACAAGCGCTGGAGTTGATCAGCAGTTTGTCAGAGTTGAGCACATATTGAGCAAATGTGTGAGATTTAAGCACTGCGCTGTGCCCTCAGATTGGTCCCTGTGTGCTGAAGTAGGCATGAAATAGCAGGGAGCAGTTCTCTCCCAGGTACCTCCCCTAAATCTTTTACCAATAAATAATATAGGACTGTTTCGGATTCCTTTTACCCCTACTCTCTACACTGTTAACCCAAATGTTGAAAGTATTTAGTTAGACTAAGTAGTTGAAACTCATTATAAAAAATAAAAAAATCTGCTAAAATGTGTAACATTCTTGTTACACATGGATTTGACTTAAACCTTTGCATTAATCTTAATTATTTGCGTTTTAATTTAACATAACTTAAATGACTTAATAAAAACAGTTTATCTTTAATAAGGAAGCACTTGAGCAGATTTTTGCAATAAGATCCAATTAGTTGACCTATTGGCAATGGATGTGGCTAATGTTGCAACATGAGTGAGGTTGCTATTAGATTTGACAGGAAATGTTTAATGTTGCTAGGTAACATGTCACTCAGTTATGGCGTAGTTTTTGCTGACAGAAGCAGTATGCCAACAGCTATTAGATGGCATTATAATATCCTCATGATAGAAATGATAAATCTGACATACAAGTTGAATACGGATATCTTTGTGGAAACAGTTTGAGGTAAAGAAACATCTGAACACAAACTTTTACTCATGCAATTGAAAATGTTTGAGGTTATAATACTAATAACATTAAGGTAAGTAAAATCTTAGATTTGGTATAATGAACTATTTTGCTTAAAGGGAAATCTAAATAACAAATTTCTAATAACTACTGATTTTATATTAATCCAATTAAAAGTATTGAGGTAGCTAATTGTCTCTAGATTTTTGGGTTCTGGTAACTTATTCAGATTTAGAGTGCACTACATATATAACCTCTAAATTAAAACCATCATTCCAGCTGCTTTCAGAAGTATCATAACTGGTAGAAAGAGTGCACCTGTGTGATGCATCCATAAATATATGTTCTGAAGATCTAATTAATATTTCTCAAATTGTCCCGAACAAAACATCACCATCTTGCATAACAGTGTTACGCTGCAGTGGAGCTTTTGCTTCTGCAGACAGTTGTTAAATGTTGGTGAGAGGGACACTAGAGCTTAATATATGGGAATCCTGAAAAACAATTGGAAGAGGCTGCATAAGATCGGAGATAAGGACCAAGATTCTACTTCTAGCTGGGCTTCAACATTTGAAATACAGTTGGAGCTTATTTTTAACTGTTTTCAATTAAAATACTGTAAAACAGTACAAAGACATCTGCTGGAAATGCCAGGTTAAAGTACCGACTAAAAGAATATCTGTGGCAACACAGGAAACTTTATGCTGCTAAGACCTCCATTAAGCCTAAGCGCTGACTATTTTGTTAAAAAAAAAAAAGGTCCAGAAATGCTTAGTCTCTGTAGGCAAGGCAAATTCACCTATACAGAACAATTCAGTACAAAGACAAATCAAAATGCTTTATATCCATCCATCCATTTTTCATCATGCTTATCTCAAGCGGGGTTATGAGGGGTGTCTGTGGGCGAGAGGTGGGGTTAATCCTGGACAGGTTGCCAGTCTATCGCAGGGCAACGAGACAAACAACCATTCATGCACGCACTCACACCTAAGGAGAATTTAGAGAAGTCATTTAACCTAACAGTCATGTTTTTGGACTGTGGAGGGAAGCTGGAGTACCCGGAGAGAACTCACCCATGCGCAGGGAGAACATGCAACCTTCATGCAGAAATACACCGGGCCGGGAATTGAACCCGGAACCTTTTTGCTGCAAAGCAGCAGTGCTACACACTGCAGCCTCATGCTTAACACGAATTTAACAATAAAATACAAGGAAAGTAAAAGCAAGTGAATATAAAAACATGATAAAAAGCCAGTAAAACAAATAAATAGTTGGATCATACATTTAAATGTATGATACCTCAGTTAACAGTTTACCTTCGACAGTCAAAGGCAGCTCTAAACAAATGAGTTTTTAACTTTTATTTAAAAGGCTTTCAGCTCTTTTCTAGTCCTCTGGGAGTTTGTTCCAAATCAGTGGAGCATAGGAACCCAATGCTGTTTCTCCATGTTTAGTTCTAGTTCTGGGTGAACAGAGTAGGCTGGAACTAGAAGACCTGAGGGGTCTGGGAGGTTGATTCTCTGAATGCTCCAAGCAATTAGAAAACCCAAAATCGCAGCTTTGATTTGAGCAAAAGCAGTGATATTATCAAAATATTGCTTGATAGGTTTACACAGTATACAGTTTTACCTCTAACACGAAAACATTTTGTTTTCATCTATCTCACAACTGCACCCTGCTTCGAGTTATTTTACTTAAAATCCCAATATAATAAACTAAATACTTCTATTTAAATGTGACACAAAATTGGAGATGTTTTTTCATGGCATTGAATATATCAGTTGATGAGTGTATTTTTTAAGTTTTTTATTGAAACTTAGTTGGAGAGAAATGTCTTAAGACTGTATCAATTCTCCTTAAGTTTTCAGAAAACTAATCATCATTTGATAAGGTTGTTAAAAGGGTAGGTTTTAGAGATGCTTTGCTGATGCTACACATTTTGATGGACATCCACCTTTTTTATAGGTTTATGTCCACATAATCTTTATTTTTTTTAGCTTAAAGGAAAAACTAAGGCTGGTCTTTTATAGCTCAGCTTATACTTCAGTATCTTACATCTCAGCAGCCTTTTTTATCCTGACTATGGGAACAGTTGCCAATAATCGATCTTTCCTTTACTCCTGTTCACTCTTCCTCATGGAGGTTGGGGAAACAGCAGCCATATCGCAGCAGCTGATGGCAGAAGAGGAATCGCATTTCTGAGCGGCTCCTTCAGGTTGCCGTAGAAACCAAACAGGGCTATTTGTTCCAATTTGCTCTGTGGCATTGAGATCAAAAAGCTTGGAACCAATGCTAATATGCACTCCACATATTAGCATCTGTGTTTGCAAAAAACACAGCGGGGCTTCTGCTCACCTCATTTGCATCTATATTGTTCTCTTACAGTTTACTGCAATGCAAGGCCTCCTACCTTTACAAGGCTTTAATAAATGGTTTTGAACTTTCTGGTTTGTTATTATCCTCTCAGGCCTTATGCTGATCTAAAGGCTACTTGCTGCCCCAGCATCCCTCCCTCCTGCCCCCAACATTCCCTTCCAGACTCCCAATTTGGAGAAGGCTGCTGAGTTTAAAGACCATTCCTGCTCCGCCTCTTCAGCTCCATTGAAAAGTTGGCGGTTTGTTTACGGGTGCACCAGCTTCTTTGTGGCTCTGCGCTCTGCTTATGTGAAGGAGGCGAGCAGTGCATTGAAGACTCACCCTCCCCCCCCTTCTTTCTCTCCCTTCTTCCAGAATCAATCTGAAAAGGACAGACGGCCCTCTCAGCCCCGTCCCCACACTCCAGTGATGCTTAGCTGGTGAGTACATCCCGGTCGTTTGCATTCAGAACTGTGCCGTTGCTTTAATGCCTTCTTCCACTTTCTGCTTGAATTCATATTTTCGATTTCCGCGTCCATTCAGCCTTCGTATCGTTTCTTCAAGTTTGTCAGTAAACACCAAACTTCTCTCCAGTCTTGCATATTTGGGTTGAAGATTATTCTGTTTTTCTTAACCTTCTCTCATGCAAATGTGTTGTTTTTTTGCCTAAATCACAGAAGTCTGAGAGGCCATTGTAGTGGTAGGCCATCTGTGTTAGTGAGAACCCCTTTTTTTCTTGAGTGAGGTCATTTTAAAAGCAGTGTGGGGAATAAGGTAGTGGATGGGAGGAAGCTAAGTATATGGGTATTCATGTAGGCGACTGAATGATAAGTCCATCTCTCAATCTCCCCCATCCCTCGGCTGCCTCCTTTATTCCCTGTGTGGGTTTTTGTTACTTGTGTTTCCTCATATGTGTGTGTTGGAAAATTAATCAGTGAATCATTCCAGTTGCAGACAGCCTTGAGCCGATTTGACAGTGAAATCATTATTCATGAGACATGGATGCGCACTCACCTTGTGAAGTCACCTCTAGCAGAACAGACTGGAGCCACTGTTTGGGCATTTGTGTGCTGGTTCCTTTGGATTAAGCTGCTGAACAAAAATGCTCTCAAAGCCACTGGTTCAAAGTTTCATTGAAGCAAAAGGATAATTTAATGTGTAAAGTTTTGGGGAGATATTCCATATCAGAGCAGTAAATCATCTTCCACTTTTTTCATTCCTTCTTGTTTTTCCTTTTTTTTTTTGAAAGAGGGATTAAAAGGATAGACTTTTAATCCTGGATATATTATCCTCTTTCATACAAAAATAGTTTTGCTTTATGCTTTTAAAGTAATATAATCCTTTCAGTAGAGATTTAAAGTTTGGGAAATAACTCACAGTAAGGAAGGGGAAACCCATGACATGTTTCCATAATCATGCAACAGGTTTTGGTGCAGCAGGTGTTGCACTGGTTGTTTTATAGAAATGAAACTACAGATTGTTCTTTATTCACCAAATAAACAGATCATTGGCTTCTTTTAGAAAAGTGTGATTGTGCAGTGCATCTATGAGTCCTTAATAGCTTAAATGCAGTTGTCAGCGGCAGAATAAGGTGTTTAAACAACCAGCAATATTTTTATTAAAGGATTTAAGCCTCAATTTTAAAAATTCTGGTGTTTACAGCAGCAAAAACATTATAGAAAAAATGAACACACAAATGTGGACCTTAGACAAGTTTGTAAGAATAATAGTAGTGAAGAGTTAAAGATAAAAAAAATGAAATACTGTAAAGTGTTTTAACAATATAAATACTGTGCACCTGGAGAATAATTAGCCAAGATACAGCTATGGACATTTTTACAGTAATGGATTATAATAATAACAGTTGATTAAAGGTTTCTTTAAAGGGTTTCTGCTGGACTTTCTAATTTTAACATTGGCATTAAATGGCCAGATAACATTTATTGATGATATGTAAATGTTTACTCAGTAAACATTTACATATTTCAGTAGAAATTTTGATTAATATAAATGTTTGCACCAAACTTAAACTATTAAAATGATTCACTGTTATTGCATATATTTTCCCTTCTTTCATCATTGATGATAAAAGATGATCTGAACAGCCACTAAAGCTGAAGAACTGTTATTCTAACCTATTTAAAGCAGTGGTAAAGAACTGGTGATGGAATCAAAGTTTGGAAAAGAACGATTTTATATGCGGATGTTGAAAATAACAAAGTTTAACTTTGGTTTTGTACCTTATTCTCTGACCTCCCCCACCTCACCGACCATCAGCAACTGATATGCTGATGAGTTTAGCCTTGAAACTGTTAAAAATCCTGTTATGTTTGATAAGTTCACAGTAACCCAGCAGGAAAGTGTCACATTGCCTGAATATCAACCCTGAACAACTAGCATGAATATACAGTCTCAGGGAAATTTAGTTGCATTGACTTCCATCTTTATAACAAAGATGGAAACAGGGAAGTGACGTGTGACGTAAAACAGTCTGCACATCGTAGTAGTTTTGTGTGGTAGAGTTACTTCCATCCTCATCAAAGTTGCTTATTACTGGTGAAAGCGATACAGACCCCAACGGGCAATGACCAGAGATGTCAACTGCCAAAGTACATATACTTTCTTACTTTACTTAAGTAGAAATTTAGGCTGTCTATAGTTTACCAAAGTCACTATTGTTTTGGACTTTTCACTTTTGTTTTTGCAATTGTCTCTACTTTGTGTATAAGGAAGTTGCCATCCAGAATTGTAGAACATTTTTTGCTTTAACAGGGTAGTGCTGTAAAGCATCAGTCCTTAACATTTCTCCTGCGTTACTTTTACTTTTGGTATGTTTTATAAATGGTACTTGTACATTCTTACTTGCGTAAAAAGCTTAAGATGATCCTCTTACTTCTACAAAACCGTAGGATAATACTTTTAACACCTCCTGCCATGACAGAGGGTTCATTCACCTAGTTGTAAGTGGACAAAAGTTATGAAAATATTTTATTCTGGTTAAAAAGTTCATCAATCCATCATCTCACACGCTTGTCCCAATTGGGGTCGCGAGGGGTATTGGTGCCTATCTCCAGCTGTCAATGGGCGAGAGGCAGGGTGTCCCGTGTACAGGTTGGCCGTGTTTCCCGTGGATCACCGGGACAAATTCATGCAGAGACTCACACCTAAGGACAATTTATCAAAACCACTTAACCTAACAGTCATGTGTTTGGACTGTGGGAGGAAGTCGGAGTACCCGGAGAGAACCCACGCATGCTCAGGGAGAACATGCCTTCTCCATGCAGAAAGACCCCGGGTCGGGAATCGAACTAAGAACCTTCTTGCTGCAAGGCAGCAGTGCTACCCACCATGCCACTGAACAGCCCGGTTCAAAAGTTATTTATTTAAAAAAAGAAGAAATAATAAACAAAAATGACAAAAAAGGAAACAAAAAAAACAGCCATTGAACATAATATCTAACTACTGTAAGTAATAAATTGCTGAGTCGTTAAAACCAAGCAATTATTTGAAGCTCTAATAATCAGATCTTCATTAAACAATCTTTACGCTTAGAAGTCATTCTTTGAATATTATTTCATTTATTTTTACCCAGTTACTGTATAATTTAAAATACCTTCATGTTAAGATATTGATCACAGAAAAGAAGGCATTTTTTTTAAAACCAAATACATACATATAATGTGCAGTTTTAAAAATCTAAATCTAAAAAAAAAAAATACTTTTTCTGCTGTAAAATAAGTATTTTTTCCTTTTTAGGCTTAGCCAGCTACGACACAGAGAAACCCAGTTCACAAAAGGTGATATAATTCACTAAAGGAAAAACTATAGATAGATAACTATATAAAACATAAACCAATTTTATGAAATCATCAAATATTAAATCAGTTTAACCAGACCTACCCTGACTCTGTACCACAAAGAAATCCCTTAAATATAACCTCTTAAAACATGCTTGCAAATCAAGAACAGATTAAATCTTTGGAGAGATCAAATAGAACTATTTCTAAGTCTTTAGTGTTCCAGGAAAGCGCAGTGAGAGCCATTATCTAGAAATGAAGAAGATATGAAAGAGTTTTTAAACCTCTCTATAATTGGCCTTTCTATTCAGGTTACCCTGAGGGCAAACTGGAGGTCACAACAAACAAGAAAATGAACACATAGTGCTGACTCACATTCACTGAATGATCTCTAAATATTCTCTAAGACTCCTGGGTAAGTATTGTGTGGACTGATGAGGCATAACTGGAACTTTTGAGATGTAAAACTGGAAGATTCGTAGAAATAAACAGAACACACCTCAAGCCAAACACAGCGGGAGTAGTGTGATGGTCTAGGGCAGGGGTCACCAACGTGGTGCCCGCGGGCACCAAGGGGCCCTCAAGGACCACAAGGGGTGCCCTTAGAGTCTTCTGAAAATAGAACAACTCAACAGTGAGCTACGTTTGAAATTTCATTGTATTCTGTTGCTCTTCTTTTTTTAATCAGTTATAGAACATTTCATCATTTAATCATATATGGCATTTAAGCATTTATAGAGATTTCAAAATGAAAATGTCTAAAAGAAAATTAGAAATTTAAAGAAACAATAAAGATATGTTAATAATGTATCAAGTTTAGGTGAACGTTGACCCTTGTAATTCATAGGTCAGTATTGGTAGCCCTTCCTGTGACTCAGTGCCCCTGAATTAGCCCTCAACTGTAAAAAGGTTGGTGACTGCTGGTCTAGGGCTATCTTAGGACCTGTATGCTGTAGCTGGTGGAACCATGAGTTATGCTGTTTATCAAGAAAAATCCAAAAGGAGAACATCTCTTAAATCTACCTTTGAAGGACTGAAGTGGCATTCCATGCTGAAACATCCTCCAATACGGCTGAATCATCCCAAATTGTGGGCTAAAATTCCTCCACAGTGAAAGGAAAGACTCATTGCCTCATGACAGACTCATGGCATCTTTTGCTTCGACCCAAATTATATCCTGTAACGTCTCTAAAAGGCCAGCTCTAGTATGTGCATATTTTACATTGTTGTCTCCCCCTGCCCAGTGCTCTCTTCCCTCATACTTATCCCTACTCAATTCAATTTGTGGCCCAAAATGTATTTATTGTATTTGTGTCGTTAGAGTAGGGCAGTCATTTTCCCGCTCTGGCCTCTCTGCAAAAGCTCCAGTATGTCTGTGTTAGTTCCCTCTGCTCCACTGAGAGGAGATCAGGGGCTCCAGACAATGTTGGCACCTCATCTCATTCGTCCACACTGTTGTCATTTAGCTTTGGATGACAATAAACCCGTAGAAAACAAGCCCCTTCCAGGCCAATGAGAGAGAGAATAAGCAGAGAGAGAGACTGATCGAAACAAACGGATGGATAGACAGGGGGAGGACTCACCCTCGAAAAAGGATTCTTTTTAGAGCACTCTGTTTTTGGCCTCTTGGGTCAAATTAAGGAAGCGCCATTATCCCTGGCAGATTGTCATGCTGCCTTTGTGGCCCAGCCATGGCACATTAGGGCGCCTGAAAACGTGGTGGAGCCATGGCTCATTCAGCTTCCAAATGGAGGGGCCATTGGCAGAACCTTGGCCTTACTCACAGAAGATTCATTCACTCTACACTGGGGGTGGGGTGAGGAGGTGTTGACTGCCGTGATTGGGTTGGAGAAGAACCCCAGAGATGAATTAAACGTGTTAAGGCTAAATTTATGGCTTATAAGTTGGCTTTTTATTGATTCAAATCATAGGTCCTTTCCGTGGTAATGGGCTGGTGTTCCCAAAGCTTTCATACATATGATTTTTATCTAGTATTTAGATGTAATAGTAGTTTTCACACATTTTAAGCATTTTGATGAATAGTTAAAGGTATTCTGTTGATATGTTTACGTAAAGCTGTCCTACATGCTTGTCCCTAGTTAGCTATCTTTTTCTTTACATGCGCACTTTCAGGCATATATCTGGGGTTAGCTACAAATTCATTGAGTCATTGGAGCTCACCTTTCTCACCGCAGTTATTTGAAAATGGCTGAGGGTCGTAAGAGAAAAAGCATTACGAAGTGTATGAGAAGAAGAGAAAGGCCTGACAGGAGAGAAACAAGACCCGAGTGTTTTTGGGAGATTCTTTCACGGAATGGCACACACTGAAAGCAAGGTCGGGCTTCCCACTTATGTGTTTTTTAAAGAAAGTTTCTACTCGACAGGTAAAGTTTGGCATGCTATTTTGAGAAATCCATCTCACATCACTGCTAGTAAAAGGAGGAGAAATGAACTTGTGCATGCTCTCACATATGTTCCATCGGCGTTTCCTTTCTGGAGCGGGTACAGGGTGGTACATGTTCATTTTTTTAAAGTAAAGAGAGGGTGGGTCTAAAAAATTCCCCAATACCTTTAAGTTACAACCACAAACCAATGTTTTTCTCTGGAGATGTATGTTATAGACCAACACAAGCCGTGCAATATTGTAAAGTAGAGGGAGAATAACGCATTTTTTACAGTAGCAGCCACTCAAAATGGCCCTTCCCAGTCAAACGGCAGCTGAATGGCAGCCCACTACCCTGCAGTTCCCAGAGAAATCCCATCCAACTTCCAGCCACTGGCCTTCTGCTTGCAAATTGTTTTACACTGACTCCACCCTTTCACTGATAACAGGGTCTGACCTGGAGCAACGCTTCTCTTTAGACCATAATGTCCACAAATAATGACAGAAAGAATATTTTATAACAAATATTGATGTGTAAAAATGAATTGTAGGGAACAAGCCAAGGGCCCATCAAGGAACGGGGAATTCTTGAATGGCTACTACTGTAAATATAAATATTTTTTTATATTTGAAAAGCATTTGTGGTCAGCTCCATTAAGTTTCTCCTTTGTAGACCTGATTTTCAGTGCATTTATCACTGCTCTGAATCAGCTTTGCACATTTAGAGACTGAATGTTGTTGCAGCTGGAAAATGTTTAGAAAAGACAATTTTCAGGTTTTACAAAACCTTACCTTATGCTTGAGAGCTGCTGCTCTTCCTCCTTTGAGAAAAAAGATCCTAAAATTGTACATTTTATTGCATTTTTCTTACCACTCACCCATGAAGGCCAGATTTGTTGAGAGCACTTCTAATGATTGTCCTATCAAGAGATTTTTCCAGCTCTGTTAGTTTAGGTGGATGATGGGGTTGTTGGTACAGCAAGAAAAATTTTAAGAAATATTAATACTTTTGCAGGGCATGGTGTTTTCACAGTGTAAGCTTTCGTTTGTCCCTAAATGCTTTCATTTCTGTATTAAAATCCCACCAGCCACATCCACGGTATGCTTTTCAATGCTCCCAGTAACCAGTCTCTTCTAATACTGTGTAAGTGTGCTCAATTTTCTGTGAATTACCAGAAAATTGGGCTCCTGCAGCAAAAAAAGAAAATCTTTGTTCCACTTATCCTCATGTCAGATTTACAGGGGGCCAACTAAAGCAGGCTGAGGAATGTAAACCAGATTCTTCCTGCATTTCAAAAAGCCTTTAACCAAGAAGGATCTGATTTATTCCAGAAACTACCATTAATTCAAAAGGTACAGTTCAGTGGATAAATAATTAGCCGGTCAGTTCTTAAATCCATTTCTTTAGAAGTGGTGGCTTGGGGTCTCCTAATATGGCGTATATATTTTGGTCATACTGTATTTGTCACCGGTGTAAGTTCAGAGTGAGCATTAACCTATGTTCCCTAATTTGCATAGGGATTAGCACTGCCAATCTCTAATCTGGCTTTAAGATGTAAATAATGAAAGCATGCATCAATAACTTGTGTTAAGAGGGTTTTTTTTTTTCTCCCCTAACATTTTTTTAAGGGGATCCACACAAAGCACGGTTATGTTAAAAAAATATTACAGGCCTAGCTCAGTTTGTGATGTTCAGAGCTTAATGTCGCTGCAGTAGGTCGGACCCTGGCTCATTTGCAGGAAGTACTTTTTGGATTGGAAGGGTAGAAAGGGTGGGGGGGCGATTTTTAGATTTTATCATTGTTATGTGATCTTTTAACTGTAACTTTTTGAAATGAATTATAAATAATATCCATCATTATTTTTGTTATTTTTAAAATAATCATTATTATTAATACCTCAAACTAATTTTCTTTACAATTCCAGTAGCACGGACCAAAGCTGTATGCACCTCTTATCCTTGCAGTCTTTATCGATTTCCCGCCACGTCCACTTTTTACAGATGTTTTTTTTTTTTGTATGCATGCAGAATTTAACACCCCTTATTTGGATTCTTTGCAGATCAGGCCCAACATATCTGACATATCCTTTTTTGTGTGTGTTTGTAGCAGGAAGAACAACTATTCCTGTAGTTACTAGAAGAGATGCCAACTAAAACAGACACTATCATTCCCGTCTTTTAAACTGCCCAGCAATAAGTGGGGGAGGGACACCATTGTACTACTTTATCCTGTATTGTCATGTTGTGATGTGTTTTTACATATCTGAATTATTTGACTTTACTGACTTAAAACGCTGATTGTCACTTTGAATTTGCTCAGCTACTGAAAATCTGATTTTATCCCAAATTGTGGCATTTTACAAACCATCTGGTCACTGTAACAAAATACTTTCTTACATAAACCACAGAATTCCCAAATAATTCCCAAACATTGGTTTAAAAGACATTGAAAAGACAACAGGATTCACCTTCAAAGGACGGCTACATTTAGCTGAAAAGTGAAAGGTGAAAAGCCACAAGTTACAGATTGTTGAAACAACGTTGCAACGCCACAAACTTTAAACAACTATTCTTAAAAAAAGCAACACTTTTGGTTTTGCTCTCATTTTTTATTACCGGTATCTAAAACTTTTTTCCACATTCACAATATCACCATTTCCCTCAAATATTGTTCACAAACCATACTAAATCTTTGATAGCGAGACTTCTCCTTTGCTGAGATAATCCCTCCCACCTCACAGGTGTGTCATGACAAGATGCTAATTAGAGACCATGATTAGTGCACAGATGTGCCCTTTAAGCCCAGAATACACCGGATGCATGTGACTTTTTATCTCTGATCCAATTTTTGTCCATGTCAAACTGAAATGCATATATATTTTTGTTGAGTATATTTCAGGACTATATCAAGACTATGACGGACCCACCAAATTTAGCCTAAAAACTGATGACTAAATGATATCTTGTGTTTGAGGGGTTATTTTATTGTACAGTGCAGTACTCTGTGATTAGATCCCCTCAGGACTCAGTGCAGGTAGTGGGAAACAAAAGGATCCTAACTAAATTAACATCGCTGTTGGATAATGTCTCCCACCCCATGTATGAAGCTGTTTTGGAGAGCTCCTTCAGTGACAGAGTTCTGCACTCTAAATGCACCAGGGAGCGTTATCACAGATCCTTCCTCCCAGTAGTTGTAACTTTATACCCACCACTGCTCAATAACATAAAACTGCTGTCATTTTGCACATCTCTGATGTTGCTGCTATTTTCAAATATCCACAATTATAAAAATGTCCATAGCCGTATATTAGTTATTTATTCTCCAGGTGCACTTTATTTATATTCTTAAAACTAGTGTTGCACCGATACCGATACCAGTATCGGACGGGGCCCCGATACTGTCCTAAAATGGTGGTATCGGTATCGGCGAGTACCAACAAATAGGACACCGATACCATTTTAAGAGCCATAAGTTTATTAAACTATTGTCACCCACTCCTGGTAGGCAATAAAAAGTTCTACTGGATTCACTTTGTATTAGCTTTTTTTCTGCTTCACAAAGGTAGGCAGCAGCTGGACAAAGTCATGATGGCAATTATTTTACATTATTATGGTATCGGTATCGGCCGATACTGCACAGCCAGGTATCGGTATCGGTATCGGGGCCAAAAAGTGGCATCTGCGCGACACTACTTAAAACCCATTAAAGTACAGTCATTTTATATTTGTTTATTTTTTAATTCCTCACTATTATGTTATTCTTATTTCTAAGGTCCACATTTGTGTGAATTTCCCCATAGTGGGACAATAAAGGGATTTTCTATTCTATTCTCTAATAAAACATCAGAGACTGGACTTAAATTACACTGTTTTACTGTAGAGACACAGAACACAAAAGTTTAATCTTCTAGATGTTTGTCATTGTCTCAATTTGTGCAAAAAACATAAGGAAAAGATTGGATGGACTCTGTTCTGTGAATAAAGAGACGATACACTAAAGTCGCTGATTTTTCTAAACAGCAATGAGTGAATCACATTTGTCATCTAACAGATATGAGGCAGCAACACTCGTCGGACATGTGTTGGTTAAATATATCCACATATTACCCTTTTAGACAGTTTTAATGGTTTGATGTTCCTGAACAGAGCATTTTCTAAAAGGAATATCAGGTCACCAATCAGATGTTATAATTCCTTTGTAATTTGAGTCCCTAACCATAAGCTATAGATGTCTTTTGCTTTTTACAGTCTCTATAAAGACATCAAGAGTTGATCCTCTGGACATAAAAGAGACAACTAAAATTTTCCCCATGCAACTATAAATTCTTAGAGGACAGCATGCTATACTGTCAAACTCTGCAGCAAAAGCTAAACTAGGGAGCTGCTGAAAACCCTGTAAAACTCCTGGTGTGTGAAATACTTGTTCTTGGCACGTCTCCTTTATTTATCATCAAATCAACTGGAAGCTTTACTTCAGGGATTGATGTCGCCTTCATCTTATTTTTCAGTCCGCAATAGGGGGGAGATTTCATTACTTTCCAGCATTGTTTCCTGTTTTTTTTATGAAGTCGGTCCCTGCTGAAGTGGATGAAAGAAAGGGAGGAGGCTTTTGTCCAGCCAGGCTGTGGCAGAAACCCTGAGCCTGTAAATCTCACACTGATCTTTGGATCATTAAGCAGCGAGCCCCAAGTCCTTTGGTTCTTTATCACCAGGCTTGGATCCCAGGCCATAATGGAGCCTAACTGGCTAATGATTAGCTGTCTTCTGCAGCTACGGCAGACCTGAGTTCTACTACTGCCTGACTAAAAGGAATAAAGCCTTCATAACATATAAATCTGACTTCCCTTCATGCCTGTCAGGGTTTATTTCTTAATATCTGAAACATTTGACAGGTTTTGTTTCAGATCGCAGGGGTTGTTTGTTATATTTGTGTAATGCTCAATTGATTTAATCATTGTATACACTGAATACAGTTAAAACCCAATAATTACTTGCACTTTATGAGAAGATATAGCCTGTTTTTTTACTGTTTGACTGAGAAATGTTGTTATAAAATCTCTAAGATATGTGTTTCATGCAAACACAAAAACATTTGCCTCTCAAACCAGAAATCTGAATGTTAAATAATTAGTTTTAAGTAGAGACAGTTGAAGTGAAGTCCAGTGAGAATGCAAGGACTTGAGCTACAGCATTGGAAGGTTGCATCTGGTAAAATCCATCTCATCAATTGATAAGTATCTACACTGCAAAAATATGGTGTAAAAAATCAAGGAAAAGAAAAAAAAAAACTACTCAAAACAAGTGAAATTATTTGTCCATGCAAGCAAGATTATTTTATTGACAAGAAGTTTTTGATTTAAAGGTATAGTGGAGGATTTTTGTGATTTTTTTGTAAAGACCCACCCAAAAAGTAATAAATGCACATGCACAACCCTGTACTCGTTCCCGAGAGGGAACACCTATTAAAAGTGTGTGAGAGCGTGCACGAGTCCATCTCTCCTCGTGCGCGCTCTGTTTAAAAGTTCCTGTTTGCATCACTCATACACGTACTTTCCAAAAGAAGATTTGCAATTTTTCCACTATGCCAGCACTGGGAAGTGAAAATGGGCACGAGCACGTAGGACAGCCTTATGTAAACATATCACCAGATGATTGACAATTAAGAGGACCACTTGTTTTGATGATCCATTTTAAGATTTTTAAATCTAGAAATGAACCAGTTGAACACTTAAAATTAGAAATTTGTCTTAATGCAATAGTTATTTGACATTTCTGAATACATTTGTTCTTATCTTGGTAAGAAGGAAATAATTTGCAGTGTAGCAGAGATGGATCGTCCATACCGTCCACCTGTACAGAACAAGCACTTAGTGACACATTCATCTTCTTCTACTCATAGTGCTCATGCTTCAAATTCACTTTTTCTAACAAAAAGTGGGATAAAACACAATTATGACAAAAAATAAAATTAAGCAGGATCCCATAATCCTTCTGAAAAACAGTATGCAGCGAGTTACTGGCGAATGTCATAAAATGTCATTGCAACTTTAAAGGTATCTAGACAATGTTACCTTTAATCAGAAGTCAGAAGAAGCAAAGTTATGTAAAAACACTTAGTATTTTTGAAAGTGGCTTGGATTGACATACAGGCTGACACCACTTCTGCTGATTGCAAGAGTATGTACTGACTTAAAGTATATTCATATTTGAGAATAATAAAAATATTTAAGATCAAACATTTCATTTTTGACATGTGGACCACAGATGACGGTTTAAGTGAATCAGTGTTGAGTAATCCAACAAAACATGGACCCAGCTCTAATTTTCACACTTGTGTTATCAATTTCTATGAGCACATTTACAACCACTATGATTTATACTTGAGAAAAAAAAAACATTCAATGAAAAGATATATGGACCTCTTTTTGAAAAATAAAAACTATGCATCATGTTGCCTCTAACAAAAGGTTGTTTAAAATGTGGTTTAATAATAGGCTTGTGTTTTCTGATATTGAAATGTTGTCTGGACGGCTGAAGGCTGCGGTGTACTAATTTAAATTCCCTGGTCATACCGGACATCGAGAAGATAAATATGCAGATGGCAGCCATTAAAGGCAGAATCTGTTGCATATTTATTTGAAGCTGTGCTGAATGTCAGTTCTCCGTCTCATTCCTCTTTCTGCCTTTTAATTCAAGATTGAAAAGGTGTTTTTTCTATTTCGTCTCAATTCTTAATTTCAACCACATCCTTTTACCCATTCATATGTGCAAAGTTGAAAGGGGATGATGGTCATTGGGTGAGAAATGCACTATATCATGGATTAAAAAATAAATAAATTGAACTTTTTTGATCTCACAAAGGAGAAATTAACTCTCTGCATTTAACCCATCCTCTTTGGAGGATGGGTTAAATGCCACTGTGAAGCGCCCGGGGGTTAATGGTCTTGCTCTGGGACTCAGAGTGGCAGTCTGTGGGCGTGGGTTTCAAACTCACAACCTCAGGATTCCAAGCCCTATGCCCTAACCACTGGACTGCCACTCCCCATAGGATAGATTGCTTGTCCATCACACTTCTACCAAAAATATACATAGGATAAACAACCATTAGCATATCCTCAATCTCAGAACTATTAACAGTATCTTAGCCTAGCAGTCATATTTATGGGACAGTTGAAGCAAGCTGGAGCACCCTGAGAGGACTCACACATGCAAGGGGAGAACTTGCACCATGAGCTAGCTTGACTCCATGCAGAAAGATCGGCAGGTGCTGGAAATTTCACTCCATTACCATTTATGTTTTGATGATTCAGAAGGAGCCGCCTGCCATATGACATCAGTTTATGATCCTCTAGGGATCCTGAACATCTTGCAGCAAAGTTACTCTGTTTTATTTTATTAAGCTTTCAATCTGTTAGTAGCAGAACATGCTGGACTCGTAAAGCTTTTTCAAATCTCAGATTAAAGACAAAGCTCTTTATCATTTTGAGAATTAATAGAGAAATTATGCTAACCTCTTTAATAGTGCTTATTATCAGATGGATGCAAAAGGCTTTGGAAAAATAGGGACTTTGCAATTATTTTATCTTCATGTTCAAAGTTCTTTAACAGCATATTCTTTCTCACACACATTGTGGGATGTTGCCCACATTGCCTCCTCTCCTAATGCACGTTTTATTGACAACAGCAGGAAGGCTGAACAAAAATATATTTAAGCTATATTAAAGATTAGAATCTAAAGGTGGAATTAGAATTGACTGTAATCGTTTTTTGTTTGGCTTGGTTTTACAATAACAATGAATCAAAAATTGTGTGCTTATCTCTGATCATTTCATCGCTGGCAGGTATTGTATCGCACAATTGAGTACAAAGACAATTTTTTCCCCAGCTATTTTATTGTTATTGCACTGTCACTAGAACTCTCTGCATTGAATCCATCCCCTTTAGGAGCAGTGGGCTGCCATTGTGGGGCGCCCGGGGAGCAGTGGGGGGTCAACAGTCTTTGCTTAGGGACCCAGAGTGGCAGTCTGTGGGAGTGGGGCTCGCACTCAGAACCTCAGGATTCCAAGCTCTATGCCCTAACCACAAGGCCGCCACTAACATAATTCGTGTGCTTTAGAATAATTAAACAATAAAATATAAAAAAATAAAAGCTGAATAAAGATAAAAAATGATAAAAGCAGGGAATAAAAGAAAAAAAAAACATTGACCATGATCTTGTGTTTTATCATGTACTTCAGTAATATCTCTGAGAAAAATGTTTCAAGAGGTTCTTCACAATATTTTCATTTTATGTTTTTTTGTTGCACTTAATTCACATAGAAATTAATCTTTGGTGTGTAAACATCTCCTAAATCCTATTAGAGCTCCTTGGTTTATTTTGGGTTAAATCAACCTCAGTCGCGTCTGACCTCAATCTGAGCTTAATTGTTTCAGGTTAGGTTCCTAACGTGGCGGAAAACCACTTTCACCACAACTTTCCCTCTTCACATGAGTGATTTCTGGCTGTAAACCTGCTGTTTGCTGCTTAATCGCTCGGTAAGGATTAGAGGCGCAGTGTGTTTTTCTAATTATAGACCAGCCTTGTTCACTCTTCTCCTCTGAGGGGTCAAATCTAGCCCACCAGGCTCTCAGCCAGCGGCTCACTCACAGCGACTCTCAGCTCCTGCTTTCACATGTTTATTCCTGTGTGCATTTCTAATTGCCATCTTCTTGTTGCTGCTCTTTATTTTTAACATTCATCTCTCTCTGTTTCCCTCTCTCTCTCCTCTGTCTGCCTGTGTCTGTCTCTCCTGACACTTGTGGTGGGAACTTGACAAAGACTTTTCATTGGAATCAAATAAAGCTCAATGATGTAGCTGTCTAAATAAATCACTTTCTATATCAAGGAGGAAACAAGGAATTGCCTGAAAGAAAAAGACAGCAATTCTTTTACTCCAGCAACACAATCAATCAGTTCCTTTTCACATATTCTCCTACTTGGTGAACAATAGGTTTTATTAAGGCCTCTGGGAAAGCTCATTATCCATTTCCATCACAAAGGTGTTTGGGAAACACTCAGATTCGAAATGCTAAAAAAAAACAACAACAAAAAAAAAAAAGCTGTGAAAGAAAACTTATAAAGAAAAAAAAAAGATGGCTGCCAAACCAAACACTCCCTGATGTGGGTTCCAGCATGGTAAATATTTTTGACTTCTCCGGCTATTTGTTTTTCTGCTTTTTTTTTTCTTCTTCACCTTAATCTCAACTGAATTGATCACACTGCGCTGCCCACTTCATCCCTTTCACACGGATGAAGTGGGCAGCTGCAGAGAGGATTGAATTATAGATGTATGAGTTTACTCAGTCTGTCCAGAACTTCCGGGAGCTCTAGCGCTGAGCCAAATCAATTTCACTTCTACAGGAGACACCTTGTTAATGGTTCAATCCATTTTTAATCAAAGACTGCTATTACTCTGGAGTTAAGATTAGCACGTCCGCTTAGCTATTACTCATTTGATAGGGCTATCATGGAAAAGTCACATGGTTTTGAGTGTAATGGTGTATTATATATTACTGTATAGTAAAAACCAAACCCCCCCCCCCAAAAAGAAAACAAAAGAATCCCTCAGAATAATGTATTCCTGCTATGAAGTCATGAAGGCAGACATGTTTTAATATCTTTTCCTGCTCTTGTAAAAAAAAAAAAAAATTTTAAGTGGAAAACTTTAAAAGATGCAAGTTATTCATAATTTTACTGTATTTTCTTAATGAAAATAGAGTAAAATTAAGGCCATGCTGCAGACAAGCTTCCAGTCAGGCAACTACACATAGCATAAAGTCTTAACATCAGCGTAAGCTTTAAGTGTGATGACACAGGGAAACTAAACTCAGGAATTTTACTGAGTTGTGGAATGAAGAAATGCACTTTAGGTGGGCACCAGATGCCCACTAAAGCTTTTTACTGCAATGTAAAAACAAACCGCGAACAGATGTTAGCACCAAGTAGCAAAGCTGTAAAAGAGTCAGTTCCACATTCTCTATTACTTATCTAGTTATTGTAGACTATACTACATTTTTAAATGTTTCTCCCCTAAATTATGTCTCTTAAAAAAAAAATATACGCAAAATAGGAGTAAGATGATTTTTTTCACTGTTTTACCAAATGGGCGAGTTAATATACATAATAATAATAATATATAATAATAATAATATACTTTCAAGTTAATGTTTCAGTTTGGGATTTTCTAATTTAAATAAGTAACTCTGTATTGTTAGAAATAAATATCCTTACAGTGCTAATTGCTAAGTTTGGGGCTGAGATTAGTATTTTGGAATATTTCCTGTCCTCCTTATATCTGGTATTAGAAAACAAAAACTCTATAGTTTCTGATGTAAAAACTGAGATCTAATAAGCAGAGTCGCATAAATCTGAGTCAAAAGTGGTAAAAGAAAAAAAATACTAATGCCTAGCATCAATTACTGTGTGGGATAAATTGAAATGGTGGGAAAACTGTGAAAAGTACCAGAAAACTGTAAGATGCAACCCTCTTTTTTGTTATGTTTTAGATACACAAAGATTATGAAGCCATCCGCGTATAAGTTCTGAGAAAGGTTTTCCTTCTGCAGCCCACGATTTATAACTCCGCTTGATCAAAATGCAAATTCTCAGAACTAATGGGGAAGGAAGCAAAAATTAGGGATTCATTAGCTTGTTGCGTTACATCAAGGAAAACACCCAATTATCTATTTCTTCTTTCACGCCTCACATCCGTACTGTGGAACTGTGCAACACTGTTCCTTTAGGAGCCTGATTTCTCCTCAATATAATTGTAACTTCTGAGGTGTGCTGTAAATAATGCCATTGATCAGTCCTGTATTCATATTAATCACACAATGTCCTGGCATTGTGCCCGGGTCATGCATCAAGAAGAGCATAATGAGAAATTGTGTTGTGAGACCACATAGCAATTAAAACGATACAAGATGTATTTTCTTTTTTTCTAATGACATCACAATGGATTTCATTATGGATGCGTGCTTTGCAAAGCAACAGCCCTGCTTAAAGCTTCAGGCAAGATCTTGTGTCTTTTGTTATAAACTAGATCCCTCTCCACTCACCAGTCTCTAATCAGTCATTGAGAAGAAAAGGATCCTAAAGCTTAGCATGGAAGCCACGAGGGAGAACAGAACTTCAGAAAACAAGACAAATCCTTCACTTGGCTTTTTTTCTTCAACCTTGAAAAAGCCATTGCAGCTCTTTGCCTTAAGAAACCATCTAATTATGGAGGCCAACTGTGTGTAATTAAATTCCCAGTATGGTGGACAGCTGCTCTGTTAAGGCCCAACAAGTTTGTTAAAGAACATTAGCGATGTTTAATCCATCATTTGAAAACAGAAAGTCTATATAGGAGAATGGCAGAAGGAAAGCTATTAATAAACATTATCCATAAGTCATTGACAGAGACACAGCAAGTGTCGACCACTTCAATTTATCTTCTGGTCTGTAACTCTTTGCGTAAACCAAGAATGACACAAATTTTTTGCCAAGAGTTTTTCAGAATCTTGTCATGTTGGGGTCTAGGCGTCTAACCCACATGCAGAAACACTCTTCAGACAGAGAAAAGGTTAGATGATTTATTTAAACAAAGTTCACAATCAAATGTGCACAGGTTCTTGGTTCGTCAGACTGGTCACGGGAGGGAAGCCATTAGAGGAGGACAGATCAGTTAGAATGGATCCAGGAAACTTGCAGTTTTCAGGTTACTCAGATTAATACCTGCTCAGAGGGGAATCTGATCAGCAGGGGGGGAACCTTGCGGGTCCAGAGGCTAGTCGGCAGGCAGAGGGCTGAGGGCAGAGGCAGAGACGAAGGCTGAGACGGAGGGCAGGCAGGCAGGTTCCAGACAGTGATTGTTTTTCCCAGGATTACTGATATCCAGATAAGTCAGGATCTGAGAGGCAGAAGAACAGAAGATCAGATTAGTTCACAAAAATCAGGGTTTCAGATCAGACGAGCTGGCTCAGGTTTTGCTGTACAATTACTGGCAAACACTCTGGCAGGGAAGTGTCAGCCTCCTCCTCCTTAAGTAGGGGCTCCTGATGAGCAGATGGGAAACAGGTGTCGCAGTCAGCTCATGCCCTCAGGAGAGATCTCGTGCGCCCTCTGGTGGAGAAAGTAGACAAGCCTCCAGATCCCAACAAATCTGTTGATGGTGGTGACAAGTATGGGCTAAATCAAAAGATGTTCCCTGATGTTTATATTTGCAAACCCTCAGCAGTAGGAGCTGTTGCTCGTCCACCATGTTTTTCCATGCTGTCTGCAGACATCTCAAGTTCCAAAAACTCATTTCAGGGAGATGCTTATCGAAACCACGCGAATATCCTACAGAGGGCAGAGGAAGCTAAAGGTAACGTAAATCGGCTATCCGGACCTCATAAACGCATCAATCATATATCTAGCTTCAGTTTTTTAAGCCAGTGATTCCCAGCTAGGGGTACTAGTACACCCAGTGGCCCGCAAGTGCATTGCAAGTAATACATGAAAATATTTGATTTTCTAGGGAATAAAATAGGGTCCAATTTTCTTTGTGAGGACCCTATTTAAAAAACAACAACACTTTTTTCAAACAAAAAGTAAGTTTTTCTTAAAGGCTTGAGTTCACCATCAGATTTGACACACATTTAAACCAAGCAGAGGAAGAGACTGGATGTAGAGATCAGCCTGGGGTCAGGTGTTTTTCACATCTCTTCAAAGCAGCTCAGAGGTTTTGATGAAAACAAAATAAAACTAATTAAGTCAGTCTGACTTTAAGTTTTGTTCAGTAGTTTGTTCGCAATTCATCAAGTTTAAATGTGATTATAGGGGAATTACTCAGAGGTGCTCCATTTTTCTAAATACTGGTTTATGTTATGATTTTATTTTGTATTTATTTCGATTCCTTACTAACTTCCAGGCAATAAATTTATGTTGTCTTTTTAATTTGAGGTGTAAAGAATAAAATTATCAGAATCAAAGGCTCAAATTAAAAGATTAAATAAAATAGATTTTATTTTATAATCAGTTATTATACTTTCCCCTTTTGGACAATCATCAGTCATTTGAACTGAGAGGTGTACTCATGGTAAGACAAAATGCCTAAAGGGGTACACAAGTCAAAAATGGTTGAGTAATACTGGTCTAAGCTGCTGACCCAGGTTGGAATTCTCAATCTTTGCAATATGTTCTCCTCTTCTATCATCCCCATTTTCTACCAGAGCACTTTTAAGATAGAAACCCCTGGAGCTAAAACCAAAAGGACAAATAAAATATCAACAGCACCCACCATACATTCCAGGTTGTTCTTGGTAAAATGAAAATTAAATTAATTATTTTTTTCTACCTCAAACTTATGTACTACTTCCTGATATGGTATCGAAAAGCATCCTAATAAAATCCATGATGGTTTTCAGTTGCAATACAATTAAATGTGGAGAAGATCAAACAATATGAATATTATTGCAAGCCACTGTTTATGAGGCAACCTGTGTCTCTCATCTGACCTTATGTAGCAGCTGCTAATCTAAAAGTGCTCTCCTGGTCTCTATTAAAAGAAAGATACATTTTCTCTTTGGATCATTCAGACCAGAACTGATATTGTTGTAACTATAGATGAGATGTTTTCTACAGCAGCGAGTAAAACCAGATTTAGAATTTTGAATAGGCGTATGCTCAGGAAGATTTTTTTTTCTAGATAATATAGAAACCTCACAAAAAAAACAAAAAGGAAGAAAACAAAAAAGAAACAGGTGAGATCATATGTGTTGACAGTCATATTCTTAGTTGTCTTAGTTGTCACCAGATCTCAAAAGATTAATAACTGATGGCAGGTTTACGGGAACAAAACACGTCTGCATTGTGGCTCCTGTCAAATATGACAAGGAATACTGTCAGACTAAGAGGCACTCAGAGATCTGAGGAGATGGTATAATTAGATTATGTGTCTGGGATTTTTCTGATATGCGATCGTCACAATTTTCGTTACTTGTGGAAGCAATATCTCTCTCAATTGGTAAGAAACATTATAGGATGTGTTAAATTCAGCTACAAATGTATCAGCATTCTTATTTGAAAACCTTTAAAGATCCAGATCGCTTTTATAAAATCTTTTTCCAAACTCATAAACTAAATACGTTTTTTCTTAGTTCTGTTTGCTGGAACATTACAGTAAAAGGTTAAATGCAAATTAACAAAAATGATTGTTTGATGACGTGTTAAGCCATTAAGCCTCAGTCATGTTCATGATGATAGATGATAGAATAGCAAATCCATATATTTTAACTTTTAACCTTTTGAATTCTAGTTTCTTAGCAATGTTTAAGGTTATTGTAAAACTCTTTGTATTGTTGTTTGAAGAAAAAACTGTTCTTTATGATGGTGCAAAACCTAAATGCATCAATCCTTTCAGATTCTATACTGTAGGAAATTAAACTTAAGCATATTCATAGGTCTAAATGGATGATTTATATTAGTGTCACTACATATTTATAAAATCTGAAAAATGATCCATTTAAAACTCTGGTCAGGAACATAAAAAAAAAAAAAAATCATAAGTCTGAGTCATTGTTGATGATCCTCATTGTCCCACTGCTGCTCCAGGAACCTGGGGTAGGATCGACCTTATGAGAAGATAACAACAGTGGTTCAGGAATGCCCTGCAGGGGACCTTCGCCATGAGATTCTCAAGCTGCACCAAAACACTTGCTTTTCTCTCCCTTGGCTCTTCTACTTTAACTCCACCTTAACACAAGTAGTTGGTTATTAAGTTTTTCCTCTGACTGTGAAGCATAAACAGGAAATGTATGTTGTTTGGTTGCTGGTGGAGATTCTCAGTCATCCAGGTCATGGTCATTCCAAAAAAAGTAAAAAAACAAACAAAAACAAAACAATCCACTAGTATTGGTTTCCAAATTTAAAGACATTTCGCTTCCCATCCAGGAAGTTTTTTCAATTCAAAGTGTTTTGTTTTGTTCCTGTTGTGACATTTTAAGACCCAGCATTGAATCCCCGACATTGACATCTCTTTCCTGAGATCCTATGATTTTTTTTTTCACCCTTTCTTACCAATCAGAGTGCCTCATAATAAATTTAATGATTGATGTAACAACCGATCTCTGTCTCTGTGATTGAGCTGTTGGTTACCAGGGAGGCTGGTGAAAAAGACATTACCAACTGTGGAGTGGAAATTGTTTCTTTGGAAGGTTTTGCCGCTTTTTGGCAACTGCAGTTGAAGGGTGTTCTTAGAGCTTTAACCAAATCATCAGTGAAGTATAAGAAGTGTGTTTTATTTGGTGGTGGATGCTACAGTAGGCATGGCTCAGAGCTTACTAGCATAGGACAGCTGCATAGCATTATCCTGTTGCTGTCCTCTTCAAAGGACAAAGGTATGGGTCTGCTCTGCTGATGCTGGGTGCAGCATATGGCCCATTTAGACCAGGTCATTTAAAGATCTAAAAAATAATGAAGGCTTGAGGTGATCAGCTGTAAAGGGGACAGTCTAGATTTAAACAGCTGTCCAACCCTCACCTCAACTTAACTTTGGTTACCTAGTAACATTGACATTATAAGACCTATGAAGCCAAAAGAGCCTTAACCTTAATTTCTTCCTATACATAATATGAATATAACACAAAAACACAAATCTTAGAAAATACATATTTCTAAATGCATATTTTTCTATGACTGTCCTTATAGAAAAAATAAAAAAATAAAATGCAACATATGCCAAATGATAAAGATTTATGGACCTAGAGAGTCACCGAAAAAACAAAACCCGGCCTTTAAAATGTAATATATATAAATCAGGGTATTTAAAATCCAATTTGAAAAGATATTTCTAATTCCACATTTTAAATTGAATTATTAAAGGGAATTGTAAATTATATTTATTAATCCGTTATAAAATATTGGAATTTAAATACATTTGTAATTCCTATCTCTAAGTGCTTCACCTTGAACAAGCAGTTTAACCACCAGTGGGTTCGACATGATTAGCCGGGAACCAGGCTCCTTCCCTGATAGAGGGAGGAAAGACCGCCTGGTCGGTTGACAGCTACGAAACATTTAACTTGTATTGCAGGTTAACAAACCTACATCCTCACCTAAGAACATCTTAAAAGTTTTTTTTGGGGTTATAAAAAATATATTATTTAAAGTTTATTTACAATTTTTGCCCCAATCATCCATAGCTGCCAGAGCTTCACCAATCCGCTTCAATGCGCACTGAATTATGGGAAATGTTGGACATGGAGGATACTTCAGATAGATCCTTGATATCGGCCAAAATTAGGAATTATTTGCTTGCGCAAGAGTAGGTTACCATGGAGACCACACGCTGATGGACAAATATGTTGGTGGCATCTTAGGAAAACCCCTCCTGCAATTTTGGCCATCAAAAAAAAAGACAAACTGCCTTCTCCATCCCATCATGTTTGATTTCCTACCTTTTAATGGGGCATTATTCCTCATCCTTATCTACTTAAACAAAGAAACTAAACTTTTTTGCATTTTTTATCTCATATTTGTTTGTGAGAAGAGGTACCCATAGCATTGGAAACTAATATGAAGCACCTGTCAGACAAGTAAATTTAAAATGTTTGGGGTAAAATGGATTGTAATACCCTGAGGCTCAAAAGTTTCACAGCATAACTTATGCATTTGGAGGGAAAAATGAAGCACAGACGATGCACCAGACAATGCGAATAAAAATAAGGGTATGTAGCAGATGGCAGTTTTTTGAAGCAATTTTAGGAGCTAATCAGAAATATAGCTGCAATTGGAAATAATGAGCTGCGTTGGGGTAGTAAAGCATCTGTGATATGACTGAAAATGAGACTGAAGCTTGTTATACCACAGATCAGAGTCATTGACAGGAAAACGACGCAGTTTGTGTCTTCCTGAGGCAGAGCTGCTGCTGACCTGTTGCCTTCATTTTGCCTGAGTTGCCTGAAGAGACTTGTTAGGAAGCAAAGAGCTGCTTTTCAGTGTGATGGATCATCTAAAATTGATCCTCCTCTGGAGAGCGACACAATACTCACGAACACACACACTGCAATGTGCATACACAGTCAGCTCCTGGTGATGGCCCTTTCAGTTCCTCACTCTACCTTTATTTTCGTGTTTTTGACGAACACAGTGGGTGTGCTTGCGATATTTGTGTAGTTAAAAAAAAAAAAGATTGTTCAGTTGTTGTTATGTGGCCTTCCACAACAAAATTGATGCCCCAGCTGAAATTCTTTCTTTGGAAGCACAAAGGCATTCTGACAGATTGTGTGTTTATGTGTTGTCGGTTTGTGCTTAGAGCTCTTATTGAAGTTCTGCGGCCAATCTCAAAGTAACACAATGTTTGGAAGTGATGAATGCCCACCACAAACATCCAATAAGACGACTTTGGTGGGAACGGCCGCATTCGTTTACTCAGGCCCTCCCTCTCTTACACTTTCTCTTTTAATACGCCCTCTCAGCCGTTCATGCGGCAGCACGGCTCCAAATTACTCATTTATCCAGCACTCTGTAATCAACAGGGAAGACACATTGCTGCTCTTTAATGGAACGCCACCTGTGTAGCCTGTCTCGCCAAGTCTCAGCTCCAAGTCTGAAGTGGGTTCAGCGCAGCAGTCGGTTATCAACAGCGACAGACACATGGGCTCTGTGCTGTCGTCTCTTCTCTGCATAACCTTTGAGCGCTGAAAGGCTGCTGCACAGAACACTTCAACAGCTTGGAGAAACAGCCAGGAGAATGCTATAAACCTGCAGTTTATTACATACTCGCGCACACATGCACGGTTTGTATTAGTTTCCTTTGTTACTGCTGGAAGGGCTTTACATTACAAGGTGCTTTGTTGTATTGAAACATTAACTGAAAGCAGGCCAATAAGTGTACACTGTCATGAAAAAATACTATTTACCCTTTACGGATTAATTTATATCTTTTTTTTCTGCGGAATTTCTTGGTAAACATGAATCCCTATTATCACAAATGGAAAACCGCAGTAAATCCAATGATGGCATTTTCTAATTACCAGAACCAGTAAGCCACCTGGCTCTATGTGAAAAAGTAACAGCCCCTAAACTGATTAACTGGCTGTGAAACTCTTCTTTTACATTGTCGAGCATAAATTCTGTCTTTGCAGACGTGTTTTTGAGTTAGCCATTTATTTAGACTTTAAAGGCCATTCCAAAACATTCACGTGGGTCAGCGGTGTCCAAACCTTTTGAAGAGGGCCAGATGATTTTTTTTTTACTGATTTTGACGCATCACTGCTTTTGTCGAAGACTAAAGAATAAAAGACAAACTCCTCTCCTTTTGCCTCTGTCTCTTGATATCAGATTAAATGTATTCAATCCTCCATGCTACAGTGCTACGACCCAGGCTAACATTGCCAAAGCCTTGCTTTTTCTCAGGACAAATTTTCTCCGCCACGCATTCTTTAATAAACTCTAACCCATGGTGAAATGTTTGCAGTGCTTAGCATTAAGCATTGCCATCTCGTAACTTTCCTTTGGAGTATTTTCATTTGATTCACAGGCTCTTGTGAAAAAACTCTGCTGGGCTATCAAAGCAGCTTCCAGTTGCTTCAGTTTTTCAGTGCGTTTGTTAGCGGTTAGCTTGACGTAGTTATGCTTCGTCTGATGGTGCCTTTTCATATTACATTCTTTGAAAACAGCCAGTTTCTTGGCAAATTAGGCAGACACATTTGTTTTGAATGTCAGTGGAAAAGTACTCCGATGTCTTTAAAACGGTTGCCCTCGTCAACATTCCTCTTTTTTGTACACGTTGCCGTTTTCGAAATAGCCTAAAAATATTTTCATAATTGTGAGAGCAGAGCAGGGGACAGGAAGTTTACACTAAAATTTCATTAAAAAGTGCCCGGTTTTTCATTTTCCAAAGGCAAATTTTGGACTATTTTTTTACTCTCAGAGTAATGAGAACTGTGCGTCCCTTTTCAGCTCTCTCGTCCCTAGAAAACGGGACGATTCAGTTTTTCGAATGCAATTAGTTGTGCAGACATGTGGTGAAATATAAAATAGCTTTGTCGTATTTGTGCATCGGTCACTGGGAAACTGCACACTGAAACTGTGCTGGCGGGCCACAAATTATTGATTTTATGACACAGAGCTTCGGACTGGTGGAAATTTGGAACATGGGCCAGATTTGGACGGTGGGCCGGACTGTGGGTATGCCTCTTTTAGGTTTTCCTTAGCTTCCCAGAGGCAGACATATCAATTTGCTTTGTATAATTTTACCGTAATAACATGTCTTTGCTTGAGCTTAATGTTGCAAACTGACTTGACACAACAGATTTTCTGCTAGAGAGCAGAATTCATGGATCCATTCATGGTTTGCCTTTTAATTCAGTGCTGCTGATAACTGGTTTCAGTCGATCAGCTTTAGAACCATTTTAAAATGATTGTCATCTTTGGAATCAGTCATTGTGACTCCAGTGTTAGAGCAGCCTTATTTGTTGAAAATAGTGGAGATATTGACACTGTCATGATTTCCAACTGTTAAGGCTTCATCTTTCTTTTGTGTTTATTTTCAGTGTTTAAATGTTTATATTTGTTAAAGTTGTTGATGTATTAGTTCACAGTTTTCTATCAAAAATATAAGTTTATTCCTGTGTTTTGTTCTTTGTCTCTTTACTGTTATATCTTTAAAATCTCTATGTTTTTCTTTGATTATTAGTTTCTTTCTGTCTCAGCTCAATTTTTAGAGATAATTATTCTCTCTTAGCTTCCCCATTTTCCTTCAGCCTCAGCTGCTCCAAATGTCCTCTGATTGCTCCTCTGGTTTTCATGTCATTCATCCTTTTTGAGCTACAGTACAGACTGAAAGTTTGTACACACCTTCTCATTTAGCTCATCAAGAGATTGCCAAGAGTGGTTGTAGTAATCAAAGGAAAAGGAGGCTACTTTGAAGAACCTAGAATATAAGACATATTTTCAGTTGTTTCACACTTTTTTGTTAAGTACTGTATATAATTGCACATGTGTTAATTTATAGTTTTTATGCCTTCAGTGTGAATCTGCAATTTTCATAGTCATGGAAATAACTCTTTTAATGAGAAGGTGTGTCCAAACTTTTGGTCTGTGCTGTATGTTCGTTGTGTATTTATGCTACTTGGCAGCTTATAGGTGCTGTGAGCTTGTCTGCTGCTCACCATCAGCCCAGAGAAACATCAGGTATAAAGTCTCTGAGGTTGTCACATCATTTACTATAGCAGATGCTCCATTCTCTCCCTTGGGAATTTGTGATGTTGCAAAATTTTTATCTTCCAAGTAATCCATCTATTTATCAGGATAGGATGATGCTGTAAACTTTTAGATAAATGTAAGTTAAATCAAGCGGCAGATAATTTGTTATTGTGCTACATAATTCCAAATGTAAAATGAATGAAAAAAAGCATGTATAATTTCCCTTCCACTGTAATTTTGTGTTTTGGTCTAATGGATGAAGTCCAGATAATACAGATGCAAGTTTGTCATTGGAAAATGACAAATGTGGAAAAGCACAAGCTTTGTATGTCTTCTGACCCGTTTCTGTTCACAAATGGATGAAAAAATAAAAATGAAAGCATCACAGAAAAGGCAGTGTGTGTTGGGTCGGAATGACCAGAGCGCTGAATTCAGCGACGCCATCCCAACTCACAAAGAGCGAAGTGCTCAGACACAAAGAGCTCTTTTAACGTTTGGCACAAGCTTGTCATCAGTCCGCCTGCAATTGATCACTTTGGCACGGTTCACTGTCATTACTGGGAGAGACCTTGATGATGTGTCTCTCTCAAATAAACCTTCCTTCCTAATTAAATATTACTGAAGATAGTTTTAATCTTTTTTTCAGAAAAGGACACAGAATAACTGATGTTCTCTGGTTGTCTTTTCTGAAAACGATTCCATGTATTTAAACATTTGCTCAACCCCTCCTTGAAATTAAGACTCCTATGAGAGAAGGGCTGGCATTTGCGTTGATCGGTCATGCACTCAGATCGTGCCTTCTCCAATGTTCCCATGTGTGTCGTGGTGTCAATTAAACTTCAGGTCTGCTGTGCTTCAGCGGGCTAATGGGCCACAATGTGTGGAGGCTATCCATAATAGAATTAATAATGAGACATGCTTTCAAAAAGCTCCCAGCCGTCATCACCGCCTCACCCTGCAGTGAATTCTTTAAGGTCTCTTGCTTTCAGGAATAACCCATCAGAGAGAAAACTGGACATAACCAAAACCCGGTGATAAAACTAAAGTATTCATGGTGCATTAATCCCTATGGTTTCCTCTCCTGCTTCACAATGATTTAAGCCTCTTGGGTATGGAAAGGAAGAGTGTAGTAATGGGAATTAACAATTCAGATCCATCTGCTGAAAAAAAAAAGACAGCAACATTGAAGGAGTGTTCCTCTCTTTAAAAAAACAAAACAAAACTAAGAAACGAAGAATATCACTGCTACCAAATATACTTCGACAAAAAAACAGGCCTGAAGTTGTAAGTAATGTTTCAGCTTCTACAACAGCAGCTGCAATCGATAGAGGTTGTCATCCATTCAGCTACCCTCACAGTTTACTCTTCTAAGCAAAGACAAGATTCAGACAAAAAAAAAACTGTAGATGTTTGGAAAAATCCCTGCAAATACCAAATATCAAGCAGAACGTCTTCGTGAACAAAAATAAGAATACAGATCAAGAAAACAGTAAAAGAAATGAAAAATCCTACCACCACCGACACACACACACACACACACACACACACACACACACACACACACACACACACACACACACACACACATTTTATTTCAAAAGCAAACATGTACTAAAAAACACATGAAAAAAAAGTCTGATGTCTCTTCCTCACAGGCTAACCGTAATTTTATTTTTATTACTATATAATTTTTTTTTATTAAGGGCTCAAATATCCCACGGAACTTTCACCAATGACCAACTAATCATGTTCCATCATTATATGCTACATTATGCAGAGTCTTTGTCTGCACTGATAAAGATTCTCTCAAGAGATCATTCTAGAATGTCAGGAGTTTGAATTATTTGACCATTTCATAGCACTCATAGATTATGGTTGATTATTAATCCAACACCTGGAAATGCTCTGCAGGGTAAAAAATAGGCAAAACACAATGGCACACAAAGCACAAAAAAGTAACTCTTTACCTTGTTAGTGGCACAGAGGTTTTCCATTCCTTCATCACAAAATATGTACACAGTATATGATGGGGTGCAGCATAAAGCATACATTATACTTAAACACAATACTTTAAAATTGAATAAGCAAAAAAAAAAAAAAAAAAACAACTTTCTTTTCTGCTTTAGGCCAAATAAATGTGGCTCTGTATATAATGCAATGTTTACGCATCCTCTGGAGCAGTTAGGGTTTGGTGTTTGTACAATCTGGACTGTTGTATCAGGCTGGCAAGACATAAAAACCCAAGAAGACTCTTAAACATTAGTTAGAAATCCTTTAGATCTCAAATCCCAAAATGTTTTATAATTCTTGTGTTCTTTGAATGTTTGACTTATTCATAGTGGTGTTATGACATATTAATGGCATTAATACTCCAGGACGAGATGTCCCAAAGACAGGCCTTGGCCAAAACTGCATCACCTTAAACCCAAAATACAAGTTTCTCAAGATGCAACACAGCAAAATAGACAATACTTAAAGACCTCTACATGAAAAATTTGAACTTGTCAGGGAGTCAAAAAAAATTTAAATGAAATAACTTCTAGTTAGCTTTGGTGCACATAAGAGTTTTGTGGTAGTTTTATTTGTACAGCTCTGCCGGTGTGTTTCATTTTGTGTTTGTGATACACATTTCCTTTAATGCTCTCCTGCCCAGCGTCCGGGGTGAGCGAGCAGGGCAGCCACCAGATTGAATCCAGCCTTGTCTGTTGCAGGCTGAGGGCTCCTTCATTGCCCCCGTGTCCGTCCCTGAGCATGGCGGCTGCTGATGGGATCATGGCTGTGGATCGCTTCCGCTAATAACACTCGCCTCTTCCTGTCTTTTTAATTGGCAGAGGGTATTGCCTGCATCACCCTTGCAAACACAGTGTTTAATTGCCTTGTCAGGACAGGCAGGCTACATCATCAGCAATAATGAAAGGGCTCAAGAAAGTAGAGCCTCTTCGAAGGCTGTTCCTTTCTCTATAATCTAATTTTTACATTAATTATTTAGCAAAACAAATAAATATTGTTGTATGTACATTTGAAATGGAATTTGTTTTTAACTTTTGTTGGTTGGAAATTTACATCAACTCCCTGCGCCTCCCTGAAGTGCTCCATCTGCATAATCCAGTCGCTCTGAGTGAACAGATAGAGCCAGTAAAAGCCTCTATCTAGCATCAATCACTGCCACTTGCGTCTTCTTTTGAACATGTTGGACATTATCCTGTCTACTGTCTGGTTATTCGCTCTAAAGTCTACTGTGACTCATTTTGTTGAGGTGTTGTAATACTTGCAGATCATCTAAAAGATAGGACAATCATAAAAGCAACAATGCTATTTAGGCTTACATACACATATAAGATTGGATTCTGTTATGTATGGTGTTGTTTATGTTATGTGGTTTGCGAATGACATGTGAACTTGGAAGATAAAGCTGCAATCTAATCGCAGAGAAAGCAGTTTCAATCCCCATAATTCTGCCAGAGAACACTATAAACAACAAGTTGGAGAACAAATATGTAGCCAATGCCTCCAGACATTTGCTTATAGGCTTAAATGTGACTTAAACTGATGTGTTGTAGCTTACCTCTACTGCAGTAAATTCGTCAGAGCTTATACATGTATTGCAGTTCAGTTTTTTTCTTTAACTTGTAAGATTTTTATGCTCTTGCAAACATTAAGACCAATATAGATGTAGTTTTATATTGCTAAAGCATGTATGGTTGTTTGTGTCCTGTGCATGTGAGAAATATAACCTGTGAGAAATATCATGCCCCTCTATCACTGTGCTCCTAACTGGATACGTTTTATATCCAGCTCTCTTTGAGGTAGGGATGTAATAAATTTGCCCATCAATTACACTGTCTGGCGTTGCCGTCTGTGTGTTTTCTTTGGTGTCTGCTTTGGTTAATTACAACAGAACGTTCAATGCTGTCCTTGAGATTGCAGTTAATAAGAGAGAGCTGCCTGAATACTTTCCTCATAATGCCTGCTTTCCTCTCCCTGTCGAAGGCGGAAAGCGTCTAGAAGGGGTGTGGTGTGAATAATATGCAGATAGAAGTTGGCAGCAGTCTGAGACAGTCCTGGTGGCTTTTAGGGAAAAGTTTCTTGTTCTTGTTTTCTATGCTGATGTGTGAGGTTGTTGAGATTCTTGGGATGTTTCATGGCATCTCAGCTCATCGATGTCTGCACAGATAAGTCTCGTTTCTCTATCTCTTGTTTTCAGTTGTTATCAGTCCAGCCTCTATTGCACTGATGGCTCTATATCTCTCATCACAGACTTGTTTTAAAAAAAACCCAGAGGAAAAACAACATGTGAATTCATCTCTGGACAAAGGAAAGCACATATTAACACCAACCATTTTATTGTCTTCCAATAACAAGACATTTTGCATTTTGAATTAAAGTTTTAACAAACTTAAGCAGAGACTGAAGATGCAGGTGTTTCTGTTCTGTTTGAATTTTAAACTCCAAGTCTAAGCAAGAGACCACAAAATGATATGTACACTGATAGATTTGACATTTCTTTGCTACAACAATCGTCAACCTCAGGTGAAGGGGTGATAGGTTTTTTCCAAGATATGTCTGAAATCTCTAAGCAGGCCTGAGCGTTTGAAGGTACATTTATTGTCAAGGAAGTCATCAATGCCTTTGGCTCTAATCCACACCCATATCAACAAAAGACTCTTTTGCACATTGTACCTTGAACAATACAGGTAGCCCTTTTTTCCTTTCTGGCAAAATAGAATTGAATGACAGTGTCTTTTTTGGCTCCTCTGGGCAATCTGATCAGAGTGGAAAGAATGGTTCGAATGAAGCCTTGTCTGAGACCTTGTGAACACCATTGGGCTGAGTTCTCCAGTGAAAAATCCAGGAAAGAAAATGTTTGTTTTTGTCAAAAAAATTTCAAAAGATTTTATGGGATCAAACAAGTACAAAAAAACTTTTTGCACATATTAGTGAAAACATAATCTTAGAACTTATTCTTTCTTAAATATGCTATATACTGTTTTCCATTTACCTAAAACAAGCAAATCTAGTATATAATTACAGTACTCTCGGCAGAAGTATTTAAACATTCCACAACTTAATTTAAAATATTTTTTTATTAGCTTGCCAAAGGTCCTAACATGTATTGCTTTCATTCTCAGTCTGGGAAAACAATGCAACCAACTGGTGACCCACAAAAAATAAAAATGATTAGTTCCCTCTTGGTTTACCCTTCAGAGTTCTATGATGTATCCTTTACTAATTCACCCTAAACCTACAGAGTGCACTATAGGTTACACTTTGAATAAATAATTCATTTCAAAATAGCATTAATTATTATAGTTTTAAATCTACTTTTAAATATTTAATTGCACATTTAATTGTACATTTATCAATTTAATGGTATATTTAACATCCGAATAATGTATTAATGATTAAACAATTGCTATATCTTCTTTCTGCATGGTTTCTGTGACATTTACAGTTTTTCATAATATATTTTATTTTTGCCCTCCATATCCCACTGGAACCCCTCCCACACACCATCCCTGGGGGTCCCGAACTGCACTTTGGCAACCCCTGATCCCTTGGATCAATGATCTCTCGACCTTTAAGGGTATTAGAAATGCCACTTTTGCAAAGGCTCACCAGTGTATGCCTTTTTAACTGAATTTAAGGAAGGTCTTGTAAATGTTTATGCCATTTTAAAAAAATTGTTTTGAGACAATTTTTCCTTTTTCTCAATCTGGAAAGAACCACAGATTAAACAACATTGCTAAGATGTGCAACAAAAGCATAGGACTAAGCCTTGAAGAGCTCTTCCAGCTTTAGGAAAGGAGTTATAAAGAAGGGTGAGCCTTGATGAGCCCCCATCCTTACTGTAATTGCTGGATGATACCATCAGCTCACCGATAAATGGTGATAAAGTGGAATACAAAAAGTAATAACTGTTCCTTTGTCCCTGTTAGTGTCTGCCTCATCAATAATTCAACCCGACAGGCCCATAAACAGACTGAGGCCAACATTTGTATTCTGGTTGTATACATTTTTTTTCTGCTTGTTTTTTTTTTTTGTCAGTCGGGTTTTTAATTTCTTTGCATTTGCTCTTTGCTGGGTGCAAAACAAATTACCACCTGAAGAGGACAACCTTTATCTTGATCGGAGTGATTTTTGGGGATTAATCTCTGATTGGTGGCCTGTCCAGGATGTATCTGCCTTTCACCTGATTATAGGTACTAGTTAACTTGTAACTCTGCAGGGATAGACGGGTGCAGATTGATGGAGTCTGAAATGTCTGTCTTTGTTTGACAGAATGGGATGCAGATGTTGTTGAAAGACCCTTTGAAAGGTTGTCTGCTAATAACCTCTTATCTTAAATAAATTTCTCTACCCTAGAATCTCTCAGAAGTGAATTATTTTTTTCCCCCGCCATTTACCCTCTCATCTCTTTCTTTTTTTTTTTTTTATTTCACTCTAGGTATAAATTAAATGTCAGCCTAAAATGAATATCTATTTCTTGCACTGTGTAATCATCTAATTTTGCCTTTTTAAAAAGACTTACTTTCCTACATATTTCATCTGAATTTAAAGAATAATGACCATACGCAGTGAAACCAGAATAAAAGCCTTCCCTACCTCCATCTCCCATGGAAGCACACCTTTCCTTTGTAGCCTTTTGCTCCTCAATTAACAACCTCAGAGTGTCTGGCGCCCTCTTTTTTGTCTGTGTTCAGCTGGAAATGTGTGGAACAGACCCTTGGCTGAAGTGGTTACTCATGCCCTTGCCTTTTAGCTCCTATAATAGCCCATCATGCCGACACTGTACCTTTGACCCTCTGACAAATCACTTTGCCAAACAAGAGAAAGGTTATGTCTGTGGATGACTGTAAATTTACAAGAAATCCTATTCTCTGTGCCAGGACTGAATGTGCTATGGATTGAGATATTTTAGATGAAAAAGTAAGAATTGCAACTTTTATTTGATCTAAATGTATTTCTGCTGTTCGTATAAAAACATTTTTTATGTATTTTTATTATTATTTGATCTGGAGTGATGATGAATTAGGATGTTAGGGTTCGTCCTGTAACCAGTTGAAGCTCTATTTATTCCTATCTTTGTTCTTTGGGCGAGACACACATAACACTTAGCCTCCTATTGGTGGTCAGAGGGTCCACTGGGGCCAATTGTTAGGCTTTTTTGCTTCTGTCTGATCCAGGGCAGCTGGGCTACAGTGTAGTTTAGCAGCTTTAGCATGTGTTTAGCATATGGGTGCCCCCAACAAGTCCTATGGGAACATTTTCATTTTTATGTGTTCATCAACTTCAGCACAATATGTATTTATGATAGCAATACTTGATTTTTCTAATGAAAATCCACATGAGGGCCTTTAAATAAATGGGTGTTTAACACCCTGTGCTCCAAATGAGCATTTGCAGTAAGTAACACCATCTATGTTGCCTCTGAAGGGTGGACCATTTACAAACTGAAATACAGTGATGAGGCTGATTAGTAAAGCTTTTGTTGAATCACTGATTAACTTCATTTTTGTCGTTTTAAAGCCAATTCTGAAGAGATACTCGCTGAACCAGTTTGTTAGGTGATCACAAAGGATGGTGAGGGAGTCTTAAGACAGGGGTGGAGTTACTGTTGACCAGGGGTCACCATCTTTTTAAGGCAGAGGGCCACTTTATGCGTGAATCATCTTTA
>NW_015150692.1:162630-187077 GCF_000732505.1 Cyprinodon variegatus
AAGGAAGGAAGGAAGGAAGGAAGGAAGGAAGGAAGGAAGGAAGGAAGGAAGGAAGTTTTCACATTAACTTCATACATTATAATCATATTTTTACTGTTTCTTTTAACAACAAATTTTCTCGAACCAGAACCTTCTTGCTGCAAGGCATTGAAGGGTGGACCATTTACAAACTGAAATACAGTGATGAGACTGATTAGTAAAGCTTTTGTTGAATCACTGATTAACTTCAGCTGCAAGGCAGCAAGAAGGTTCTGGGTTCGATTCTCAGCCTGGGGTCTTTCTGCATGGAGTTTGCATGTTCTCCCACAGTCCAAAAACATTACTCTTAGGTTAATTGACTTGTCTAAATTCTCCTTAGGTGTGAGTGTGTGCGTGAATGCTTGTTTTTCCTGTTTGTCTCTGTGTTGCCCTGCGATGGACTGGCGCATCTGTACCCCGTCTCTCACCCATTGACTGCTGGAGATAGGCACCAGCACCCCTTGCGACCCCACTCGGGACAAGCGTGTCAGATAATGGAAGGATACTCTGTATGATTAAAATGATGAAATCTCTTTAAACGATTTAAAAAGAAAGAAAACCGAATAAAATAAATATCAAACTTACCACGTTAGTGACCCCTGCTGTAGACCATACAGATGCAGCGACTGGTCGACTCCATTTGGAGAGTTAAGGCTGGACATAAAGTCCCCAGTATAATGACCAAGTACCCTGGGAACAGTTATAACCGACTGCATCTGAGTTCTTAATTAAATAGATCTTAATTTAAATTGTGGCATTATTGTCTCAGCGACTTTTCTTTACTCAATTAATTTTGCTTTATTTTACATATATATGTCCAGCCCTAATGTTTTAGTATTTTAGATAAATTATCTTGTGTTTTGTATGCTTTATTTTGATTTACTTCCATATTCAAATGGATGCTGATCTCTATTGTTAGCTCTCTACATGCCCCCAAGTTGTTTCAGAGGCATAAAGAAAAAACCCTACATTTTTTGTGCTGTTTGCTGAAATCTACCGGGTTGACTGAGGTTAAGGTCTTATTGTCCTGTAGGCGTGTTTCTTTGCCAAGAGTGAAATGCATAGAGTACTTTTAGATAAAAACACTATAAGTTACCCTTTGCCAAATAAACAACTGCTGTGTCTTTGTTTGTTTTTTCATAATTCAACTTTCATCCACATTCATCTCAGTCTCCAGACTTAATTTTTGTTTTTTAAACATACTTAAAAAAGAAAACATTCTTATAGTGAATGTTTGGATTGTTTGACATCTTTAGTGTGAGATTATTTGAATGTATATTAACAGTGTGCTTATTTAAATGTATTTTAGACCTCTTTTCCAGGTGTGCTAACAAATGTGGTCAGTAATGTAAATCATGGGGATGAATTATTGTATTTACCTTTTCATGGTCATGATGCATTGCATCCACATATGCTTTTATCTCTCAATATATTCAATTCCATTCCGTTGTATTTCATTCTTTTTTTAATGCACTCAGTATTTGTTTTCATGGACATGCTTAGTAATTTTAAAAATACCTTTAGACTAGACTTTCTGCTTTCTTTACTGTGTCCTTTACTTGGGCCTTTGAAATAATTTCTTAATGTGAACCTGGTGGCCAAACGTGAAGCTCCTCTTACTCCCAGAGCTTCTCTAAAACAACCAAGGCAGTTTAAATCAATTTATGCCCAGGGGGTCTCCCAGTTCACACAATGAAACAGTATCAGGTAGACACAGTGAGAAATGCAGTCAATAATATCGCATTAGGGTTTCTGAGTGTGTGTGTGTGAACTAAGGTACGAAACTGTGGCTGACAGTACCAAGTTAAATCATAATAGAGTTTCAGAGGGTGTATTATTACATAGTGTGGTTATATAGAAGCGGCAGCTGGTGGAGGTGAGCGTGTTTGAAATGGGAGATAGGTAAGATAAGAAAGTATCTATTGATGTGGAGGTCTTTGGATTTTCCAGTGTTTCTATTTCAATACATGCTACACTTCATAATCACTCACTCATCCATCTTCTGCCTTTTCCATCTGGTTCTTGGGTGGCCGGTGTCTATCTCCAACAGTCTGTAGATAGACAATCTACCTGCAGGTCTCCATGAATTGCAAGGCCACAGATAAAACCACAAACAACCACACACCTAAAGGCAAGTTAGATTCACCCTTTAACTTATGTTTTGGATGGTGGGAGGAAGCTGGAGGACCAGGAGAAAAGTCATGCATGCATGGAAAGAACATGTAAACTCCTGGCCTGGGAATTGAACCCAGGACTTTCTTTATGAAAGGCAACAATGCAAAAAACTGGGCCACCATGATGTCCCACTGCAGATTGAAATTAAATTTCAGCATCTTTGTAATTATCTTAAGATTTTTGCCTTTTTTGGGGGGGGGGGGGTCATCTTCATTAGTTATTAGTTCCCCATAAATTTCCTGTATTATTTTATGTAAAATTATATATAAAACTGACCTGCCTCTCCAAACTGAACAGTTTCTAGAGTTGCAAGTCAAAATCTGATCCCCTTATTATAGTTTGTAATTGGTTGAAAAGTGTTTATTTTACCTTTTTTTTTTTTTTTTTTGCAACTTTCCTTATTTTAAATAAGGAGAGGTATGATAGTGAACAGGGACAGTACCTTTGGAGTTGAAGACATTGGTGGTTTTTTTTATTCAATTTAGAATAGAATTCAACTTTATTATCATTACATTGTCACAAGTACCAAGCAATGAAATTCACTCTCTTCATTTAACCCATCCCTTTGGGGAACAGTGGGCTGCCATTGTGCAGCAGCCGGGTAGCAGTGTGGGGGTTAAGGGTCTTGCCCCGGGACTCAGAGTGGGAGTGCGTGGGAGCGGGGCTTGAACTTGAACCTCTGGGATCCAATGCTCTAACCATTAGGCCATCCCTACCCTACAACGACACTGAAAGCCGGAGGTGGGGTTTTCAACGACAAACCTCCAATTGCAGGGCAAACTCCTGCACCCGACGCCACTGTCGCCCGGTTGCCCGTGTCATTAATAAAGCCGTGAGACCATGACTATCTAATACAAAAAGCAGATTTCCCTACAAATCCAATGAATAAAACAAAACTAATCGCTGAACTGGTGATGGATAGACCAATAGCCGGTCCGTTTGCATTCCAGTCCTTATCAATGGTTGTTTGGCACAGAGGTCATAACTGAGATACTGGATAAGAGTTGCTGAAATGAGCTTTGGCAGGACTCAGCCTTTAAGATACGGTAAGTATGTCGTCTTCGGGGCGCTAAAAGTAGAGCTGCTGCTGACTCATGTCTAAAAGAGTTTATGAAGGTGCTTTTAAGTATGGCTCCTTTTTTTCTTCCTATAGCGGTATGTCTCTGACGACCTTCTGTTCCCTTTGAGTCAAATGCTGAGTGTCACTGGAGAAAAATAACTAATGGTCAACTACCAAGATCAGTTAAACATGCGACACAATCTTGGAAAAGTGAAAGATGATGGACAGTCGGTAACATGCACCGATAAACAGATGGATAGATAAGATGTGTATGTTTCTGTTACTGATTTAATTTACATTTCCCTGTTATTTCATCACCAATTAATGTAGAAACTCAGTTTCTAATAGTAGTGTTTCTACACGTTGTTGACTTGTTTGACCCGTTTTGCGTTATTTTAACGGTTTATATGGTCCTCTATGTTAAAGCTGTTGTTATTTTGTCCCAGATGGTCTGTCTGCTCATTTATAATGATCAACGGCACCAAATAATTCCAGACTGATGGAGTAACTTAATGCTATTAGGCTAATTTGAGAGCAAATTATATAATGCAAGGACATGGTTTTGAAAGTCAAGGGCACAATTTATTAA
Source organism: Cyprinodon variegatus (assembly GCF_000732505.1). NCBI lineage: Eukaryota > Metazoa > Chordata > Actinopteri > Cyprinodontiformes > Cyprinodontidae > Cyprinodon > Cyprinodon variegatus. Next base: position 166,473 of record NW_015150692.1, read on the forward strand.
TTTAACAGAACTAATTGCTAATTAGTGCTCACTGATGATTAATTCAAGGATACAAATTACTAAATTATGTGCACAAGTGATAAAACTAACTCCCTACCAGAAGTTGTTGAGAGTAAACACTCTTTGTTTACTCATCTGTTGCTGCCTTTTAACCTCTGTTGCATGTTTCTATTTTTCATTTTTTAATATTGTAAAACATGATACATTTACAAGACTGGCGAGGTTTATATTTAGAGGATCTTGACCGCTGGCAAGTGCAAATTCTTATTATTTATTCATTAGATCTTCTCCTGAAGTTTGTGTCATGAGCAGAACATAACTGATTGATATTATTTCTGTCCTTTATCCTGAACTTGCATTTGTTTCACTGAAACAGTGTTATACACAAGTGTGAGGTCATATTCACACTTGTTTTTTCATTCTGTTACACGTGTGTCTGCTCTACATTTGTCTTTCTATTTTATGGTTGTTCTTACTTGACTTCCATAGTGAAATTTAAGCAGAGAAGTACTCATTTGTTTTTATTTAACCGAGTATCAGTCAAATATTTCTATAGTTATCATTAATAAACATTGCAGGGATTTGTGTAAAGTCAAGTTAATTTCTTTTAAACAAGTTGAATATGTAAAGTTTGTTTTTTGATTATTGGTCAATGTTTTTTTTTTAATTGAGAGCATCATTCAGGTAAAACTACCAGTTGCAGTTTCTGCCTCATACAATCTAAAATCTTTCAATTATAGTAACTTAAAAATAAGTACTCTGTATCAAAGCAAAGTATGAAAACCAATGTGCTTCACCTTATTAGGTGCAATGGGAAATTTGTGAAACTACTCTGATGGCATAAAGTTTGTTTAAAAGAAATAAATTGGATCTGATGTAAAATAAAAACGGTCCCTGAATGCAGCTAAGGCAGCTGGGAATACATTTTTCAGCCACTGTGTAGAGCCGTCAGTCATAATTCTACACCTCCATTATCTTAGGCCCCTCCCCAATCTGAGGCTGGAAAAAATAAAATCTACAGCTGCAAAAAACAAAAACAAAAAAAACAATCTTAAAAAGTTGTTTTGAAATTTATTTTCTGTCAGTTTTCTTCTTCCTTTTGCGAAACATTTTCTTTTCAATTTCATCTTTTTTTTGAGGGGATTCAAAATAATTTTTCAACTTTTTATCTTTTTAACAAACTTAAATATTTTAAGTTCAGTTTTTTTTTTTTTTTTGAATAAACTTTATGCCCCGAATGAGCTCCATAGACATCTATGGTTCTCAGAAACATTGTCGAGGTAAAAGAAAAAAAAAAAGAGTATCTCAGTGGTACAGGGGTCTAAATCTTAGATTAAGATTAGCTAATCAGCTTGTTGGCTTAATTTTTTAAATTTTTCAGCATACCAAATCTTAGCACTAATCATCGTCTCACAAAAAAACTGAAGAAAATTCTGCAGATCTATTAAAGTGAGTATTAAATGCTAGCTTTTTCTTCTAAATGTTCAATCGGTCCAGATTTAAGTGGTTAATCCCTGACCCTAAACCCAAAAGGATCCATACAACTAGCAGCTTTCACTTGCTTAAATTGGAAAATCTCTAAATCTACCTTGATCTGTGTATCGTTCCTCCTGTCGCAGCATGTTTAAGCTCTCACTCATATAGACTCTCAGATGTCTACTAAGCCACTTTTTAAATAACAGACTAAAAGTGATACCAGATATACTACAAAACAGCATTTTAAAACCTCGCCACTCCATCCGCTGTCACTCAGTCTTGTTCCAAACACACATAGCTCTCCAGTCTGAGGTCGGCCAGTTTTGATCCTCTTAGAAGATCTTTTCTTTGTCTCTTTTGGCTTTTACTAAGGGTTATTAAAGGAGCTCAAAAGGAGCTGATTGCCATGACTCCTTCACCACCCTCTCATGCCATAAAAGAGGAAAATAGATCCACTGTCTCACCATCATTACATTCATTTATCCCCCCCAACCACCAGGAAAAAGAAGGGTTGACTTCAAGTTTAGTCTAGTTCCTTTACACTGTTTATGCAGACTGGCCCCGCCCACTCACCAACCCAAGGTTAGCATTACGAGTATTGATGAGGTCAGGCTATTTAGCTGAATTCGACATGGTCAGTGGATCCATGACCCCCTCCCCTCCCAAGGGCAAGGATAAAGGAGGCTGAATATGATCGGAATGTGGCAGCAATATGCTTCTGTTATACTGCTGTCTGGGTTTATCTCAATACGTGCACCTCATGATTTAAAAGGGAGACATTGACATGCATTCTTTATTTCTGTTTTTACAAGTTTCGTTCTGTGAGAAGATAAGGAGGTTAGATAACATGAGATGTTAGAAGTGTTATACTCGTATTCAAAAAAATAAACAACCTGTTATTCTCTGTAGACTTGGAGGCACTGATTGGGATTTTAGTTTGCAGAAGAAAAACAGGTGCTGTAATTCATTTTACTGAGAATGAGAAATCCCGGTAGCTTTTAGATGAAGAGGTATTATTATTTGTGTGGAATGAAAAGCTTATGATTAGCACAAGGAGAATCGCAGCGGCCTGTGAGGGATCAACCCATTTTTCATGCACTCAGTGCTCTGGAGTGGCTCAAGTTAAAACATTGCTAAAAAGATGCTTAGGAATGACGTTTAATCACTTTGAACAAATTGGAAAAAAAGGAACATTTCCCATCTGGGGGCTATGCTTTTGACAAAAAACAATTATGCTTCTTATATGTTATGTGGAAGTGACAAATTTGTTTAAAAGCATCACATCATTCTTCTTCGCCACGTCTGGTCACACAGACTTCTCCCCACTTCTTGCATAAAAGTCACATAACAGGCAACTCTTTTACAGGAGCGGAAAAATGCTTCCCAATGGACCAGAAGCAATTTAATCACTGTCGTAACAGAGTCTGATGAGATTGTGCTCAGGGAGTTAGCACTGACTTGTAATTAGAGGCAACCTCCTTACAAGATGGGTGGAAATGAAGAAGCAAACATGCTGCATAGGTGCGGTGGTCTCTGGGAGCTCAGGGTCTATTAATGTCTGCCATGCCATGCAAAGCAAATGAGAGAAAGGAGGGGGAGGAGGGGAGGGTTTTATGACTGCTGCAATTAGGATGGAGACATCTGCTAAGAGGCAAGCTGGGTTAAAGAATGGAGCTTGACAGATAAAGATCCACTTTTTTTTTCTTTTTTTTTTACACCATTTACTTTATTGGCTCCTTAACATGAGGTTATTTGTCTAAGCCAGCGGGTTCTTATCTTGATCCTAAAGGACCGATGTCCTACTACTTTTAGATCTCTGATTCAACACACCTGCCTGCAATATGAGCGTATTAGCAGAGCTTGTCCGCTGCTAGTAGCAGGACAGGATTTGAGTTTGACTCCTTGTTTGACTCCTTACAAAGTTTCAGTGAAGTCAGAATTCTGCCCAAAGGGCACCAAGTCATTTATACTCACCCAGCAGTTTTTAATTTAAGAACACTCGTCAACTATATGCATTTTAAACATCATAATTGCATGCTATTTCCTCAGCTCACGGCTCGCTTTTTATCAGCAACTGTCTGCGTGCGCTCTTGTCTACTCAGAGCATCAGTGCTTTTTAATTAGTCGCCAAACTCTTCAATAACACAGAAAAAAGATTCTAGATCTATCACTAGTTATTTTTTGAAGCAAAGTTACTTCTTGAAAGAAGTGACTGGCATTATCTTGCCACTTCCCCAATGGGGAGGATAGTAAAGAAGGTAAAAAAAAAAAAAAAACCTACAAAGCCTCTTTTTACACACCTGCACTGTTTTTTTTTTTTGTTGTTGTTTTTTTTGGTGTTTGATCCACCTAGAAAAAAACATTAACTTGCATTAAAGATTCTTGCATATCTTTTACACGATGGGTATTACAGTAGATTAATGGGCAAAAGTTTGTGTTTTATCATCAGTTACTTGGTTGCTTTCAGTGAAATCTCATTCTTTTACCCACAATTACAGATTTACTGTACATTCGTAGTCTCACAGCCGATTGGAGTCCAACAGTACCGAAATCTAAGCCCTTCCTGTGTACAAATAAAGCGTATGACAAGAACAAATGCAGTCAGCTAATATGCTAAGGAAAATGCAGAACACCTTTATGTGTCAAGCACTGAATAGAATTGGACAACCTGCAAGATGTTACTGGCTACCTAAAAGGCATTACATTTAGGAGACAATTTTCTGTAGTTTTCTCATATTATAGTCTCATATGTACAATGTATCTCTTGCTGAATGAGGATAAAAGGTTTGAAATGAAGGTATCCTCATGTCAACTGCAATTTAAGCTCACACTTTGGTATCCATTCAGACCAGCATGCATCTATAAAAGTAAACAGGAAAGAACAAACGGACAAGAAAGAAATTAGTTAAAAAAACACTATCTGGGAAGAGTTACTTTTGAGAAGTTGCTAAATACAGCAACAAAGTCTCTACCATGGCAACAGTGCAGCTATTAGCCCAACTTCTTAATTGATTGACATTTTGGGCGCCTCATGGTATCGAATCTGCAAGCATAAAACTTTCTAAATGCCCATGGAGAGGAGTTTATCAGCATTTTTGTTTTAAACACTGGGTTGTATGAGTTGTGGATTGCCCTTTTGACAGAACCCTGACATCCTAGTTTTCATAGGTTTCCTTTGTTGTTGATTGATTTTAATTTGTTTTTGGAATAGTGATTCTTTTGTTGTTACCCCGCACCGGAGTTGTTTGCACTGTTGTGTGCGGTAAGATGTTCCGGGGATTGGTCTGTTGGTTTTTGTGTGGAATGGACTCTATGAACAAATCCACTACGAACTTCAGCCAGCTCCTTTTTTTTCCCGTCTTAAATTACTGGATGATCTGATTAATCCAGGTGTGTCTGGCCATTGTTGTCATCAAGGGTGTAACTTTGTGATGAAAGTTGGTGGGAACACTTGGGTGGTGGGTGATTGACCTACAGTTACTCAACCCGAACGTTTTCATAATGAATATCCAATGCCAAAATCGCTATATCATGCATCCCTAGAAATACAATTTCAATTCCATTTATCCAGAAAAATATGGATATGCTGCATTTTAAATATAGCATAGCATATTTTTTTTCTTTTAAACGTTCTGGTAAACTTGGAGATCTATTTTATTGCATGTTGCATATCCCAGTAAATCTGTTGCACCTTTAAATCTGCAGCTCTCCCTACTTCTCTCTGCGCTTTGTTTAAAAAGATTTATGAACCTCTTTACTAATATAATGATGCCTGAAACAAAATTTCAAGATATGTAGAAACTTTGCAGTCTGATTCTGTCTGTACAATAAACATTTTACCTGCAACTGGGAGTCATGGTCCTAACTTGTTTAAACTTACAATCTGTTGCCATTTTTAGCTGAAAAGCTCCGTATGTCTAACAAACAGATTTTTTCGGTGGCATGATTTCTAATTTTTTTAACCAACCCGCCTCCTAACTTACTTATACATTGAAGTAGCTGCCAGTTAATATTCACTGAGTGCTGCTGTGTGTCTCTCCTCCAACACCGCAAATCCGATGATGTTACAACCAGATGCGGGACACAAGAGCAGCGGGAGAGAGGAAAAAAAAAACAGGCTCAAAACACTGAACACAGACTGGCTGCACCCAAGTCTGTTACCTTTGGCTAAAATAAATGAGCAGAAAGGGGAAAAAAGGGGAAATTATTGGTGGGGACTCTCCACACCACTCCTTCAGAAAGTTACGCTTGTGGTTGTCATGGTTATTGAGGTCACACACACCTGGATTAATCAGCCAGTTGTGATGTTCTCCCCATGCATCAGTTATCCCTTGCTACTCCAGCTTCCTCCCATCATCTAAATAAACATACAATAAATCAGCTAGTTCAAATTCAGGTAAAAAAAAAGATACTTTTTTAAATTCAAGATCAAAGGTTGCATTTTTTTTTTTATTTAATTTTTTTTTTTGTTACCTTTTGCTTTAAATTGCACATCTTAGCCATCAGTGTTTTGTGTTTTAGCACTACTTGGACTGCATGGAAAAAAGCACACTTATTCAAAACTCAAAGGGCTATTTCACGAATGGCCTTGAAACAACTTTAAACTGTGCTTTAGAGTGTTGAATAATTCCGCCCTGATTCGAGGAGTTGGGAAACAACCCTTTACCAAAGTGCCAATCAGAACTCAATTGTTGCCCAATCTTGTTTTGTTTCTTTATTTGTGAAAATAAAATCTGCTGGAAAATTGTAAAGATGGCCTCATTACTGTTTTAATCAGTGAAGTTAGATCAGAATTAGCATTCTAATCAAAAAATTAGAACGCTAATTTTAGAATCATTACTTTTTTCTGGCACTGCTTGCCGTTATCTGCAGCAGACGAAGGGATGAAATGGACAGAGGGAAGTAATACACATGCAGCAACGGGTCTAAGGGTTGGGAGTCGGACCCTGAACCACTGCATGAAGAGCTAACCACTCTATTCACGTATTTAACATGTAATCTGTGTACATAGTGCTTTTGACTAATTCTGATTGAAAGAAAAAGTTTCATACTATCACATAATTTAATTCTCATTACTTAGATGGGCCTTTATGGTGTGAAGCACTTCGCTTCCTCTCGATGTGTTGCATCATCAAGCAGACCTCCATCCTGCTCATCCTTCAGAGCCTGTCTGAACTGAAATGCACTCAACCTGGTTCCCTGCTGCTTGACTTCTAGCTTGTCACTCTGTTGCCATAGTTACACTTTATCATTGGAGGAGACTTATGACAGCCTGAACATGAACAATCGAGATTTTACAGACTTCAATCTGGATTTTTTTTTTTTATATTCCTTTAAAGTCAACTTGCTTTATTTGTCTAGGTTGAGCTTTCCAAAAATATCTTGACTCAGAGGTACTGTACTCTTTGTGCTGTTAACTACACAGAGAAGAAACTATTATTTTTTTCTTTGTGTTGCTCTGGGTTGTTTACTTCAAACTGTTTCCAGACAGATATCAATGCAGCACACCTGAACAAAAAATACGTTGCCTTGAGCTTTTACCAACGTGGGGTTCAAATTGAGTTTCCAATTCTCAGTGTACACATCCACAGGGGATAGAAAACATTAACATTTCATCATCTTATTACAATAATTAAGTGATCTCATGCAGGGAACGTAATAATTAATTTCATTTCTGTGCTAAAGTCCTCAGCAACTTTGGTGGTTTAGTTAATAATAGTCTAAGAGATCAGCATATTCCCCTTAACGAGAGTAAAAATTTTAAAACTACACTTTAAGGCAATTACCTTTTGATTAAAGCATTTTCATGACATGAAGCGTTTATCTTCAAAATAGATAAACAAATAAAATTAACATTTTTGACAAGCTTAAATATAGAAACTAGTAGGAATATCTCCCTCTGAATGAAAGCAGAGGTAACTATTTATTGTTTTTTATTGTTGCAATCATACATTTTCCACTGATGACTCTATTTAATTTAGTCTCTATCAGATGTTTTTCAAACCATGTTTTAACCAAACAAATTTAGGAATATGCACAGCTGTCTGAACAGTTAACATAATTCTGCAATCCATAATTTTCACTTACAGATACAATAAATCCTCCCGTAAACATTCCATAATGAAGAGATAATCACTTCGTCTGTCAGTGGTTGTAATTATATGCCTAATTAGTTTATATAGCAGAAATGCTCTGATATATTCCTGTGTCTCTTGGTGTCTTATTTGTGTGTTTTTTTTTTTTTTACATAACTCCTTTCTAAGATCAATACAGGTAGCCCATGAGTTCTTGGCAAGCAGAGTTTCTTTCATCGACTTACTGTATCTGACTGCGTAACTATCAGAGGAGCTGTTAGTCTTTTTAAAGAGAACCTGCATGTCAGTGTTTGTTGAAACAACTTTGCCGTTGGTATACAGAGTGTACCGGTTCCTTGCTGACAAACTATTGGTAATTCTCTACACAGCAGGATGGGAAATTGGATAGACCCTATTAAGCCTCTTTGCAGTGGCTTTAAGTAGTCATTCTTCTCTCATACACACTCGCTTGCAGAAGAAAAGTAAACTCACTCCCAGGAGTTGATGTTGGCACACAGCAAGCATCAGTTCTGCCTACATGCTGTGACCCAGCATGGAGTGTGACCAGCTGTCTGTGGCTGGACCCTGCCAGTTCTCAGAGTGGAGATTTGTGTGCATCTGGGTTTACTTGGATGCCTTACATGGGATTTTTGACATCCTCACACTAACCCCACTTCAGCTCTGTGAGAACCGTTCCATGAGTTAACACCAAAAAATGTAAGCTAAAAGAAGTGTTGGATTTGGTCCACCATCTGAAGTAAACTATTACCTACAACCTATTGATTTTATGGAATACCAGTTTGACAAATAATGTAAATACAAAAAAAACAACCTTTTTATTCTGGAAAAAAACTGAAATAAAAATACCTTTTACTTGAACTGTGTGTGCTATTTAACAGTCTTACTCTCCAAAGTGGGTGTTACTGATTTTATTTTACATTGTTTTACATTGTTGGTACCCCTTGTTTAATAAAAAAAAACCAACAATTTGTTACAGAAAAATATTGAATCAATATTATTACTCAAAAGTAGTATTAGATAAAAACAAATCTATGAAAATGAACAAATGAACATCAGACAGAATGGTTTAAACTCTTAAAACCCACCTAATTCTGGGTAATCCTCGCCTATTTTGCATAGGCAAATTGAAAAGCAAATAACTGGGGAACTGTCAGCCCAAATTACATGTGTGGTACATAATTTGAAAGCTAACACCCTCTAGTTTCTGAAAATATTAATAATAAAATAATGTGACTAAAACATAGCCTCAACTGAATCAGTTCAAACATGATTCAAGGTTGTTGTTTTCTTCTTGTGGAAAATAATAGGTCTTTTTTGAAAAGCAGTGATAAAGACGTGCTTGAGAATAGGCATGTCAGAAAATTTCAGACCTCTCCCTGCAACAGTTCCAGAGCTGTGCGGCGTTGAACTTTTGGCGTCACCAGCATCACCAAACCTCTCCAAATGTGCCAAATTGTGTCAATTGTTCAATTTGACCCATAGAATAACACAGAAGCATTTTGATGGCCACAAAACATTCATGAAGCAGGTATGTTTACACTTTTTTTAATTTCATCTGGAAAAAATAATGAAACAGGCCTGGTACTGATAACTACTAAATACTAATGATTAAATNCCATAAATTCGGTTGGGGAAATCACTTTCAATGAGCGGTGTCCCAGATGTATGTGAGTGGAGCTAGGCGGAGCTAGACATGCATCTGGCTGTTGTTAGGTTACTCTATGCCCAGATCCACTACGAACTTCAGCCAGCTCCTTTTTTTTCCCGTCTTAAATTACTGGATGATCTGATTAATCCAGGTGTGTCTAGCCATTGTTGTCATAAAGGTTGTAACTTTGTGATGAAAGTTGGTGGGAACACTCGGGTGGTGGGTGATGGACCTACAGTTACTCAACCCGAACGTTTTCATATAAATATCCAATGCCAAAATCGCTATATCATGCATCCCTAGAAATACAATTTCAATTCCATCAATCCAGAATAATATGGATATGCTACATTTTAAATATAGCATAGTATATTTTTTTTCTTTTAAACTTTCTGTTTTTTTTCTTTTAAACTTTCTGGTAAACTTGGAGATCTATTTTATTGCATATTGCATATCCCAGTAAATCTGTTGCACCTTTAAATCTGCAGCTCTCCCTACTTCTCTCTGTGCTTTGTTTAAAAAGATTTATGAACCTCTTTACTAATATAATGATGGCTGAAACAAAATTTCAGGATATGTAGAAGCTTTGCAGTCTGATTCTGTCTGTACAATAAACATTTTACCTGCAACTGGGAGTCATGGTCCTAACTTGTTTAAACTTACAATCTGTTGCCATTTTTAGCTGAAAAGCTCCGTATGTCTAACAAACAGATTTTTCGGTGGCATGATCTCTAATTTTTTTTAACCAACCCGTCTCCTAACTTTTACTTATACATCGAAGTAGCTGCCAGTTAATATTCACTGAGTGCTGCTGTGTGTCTCTCCTCCAACACCGCAAATCCGATGATGTTACAACCAGATGCGGGACACAAGAGCAGCGGGAGAGAGGAAAAAAAAAACAGGCTCAAAACACTGAACACAGACTGGCTGCACCCAAGTCTGTTACCTTTGGCTAAAATAAATGAGCAGAAAGGGGAAAAAAGGGGAAATTATTGGTGGGGACTCTCCACACCACTCCTTCAGAAAGTTACGCTTGTGGTTGTCATGGTTATTGAGGTCACACACACCTGGATTAATCAGCCAGTTGTGATGTTCTCCCCATGCATCAGTTATCCCTTGCTACTCCAGCTTCCTCCCATCATCTAAATAAACATACAATAAATCAGCTAGTTCAAATTCAGGTAAAAAAAAAGATACTTTTTTAAATTCAAGATCAAAGGTTGCATTTTTTTTTTTATTTAATTTTTTTTTTTGTTACCTTTTGCTTTAAATTGCACATCTTAGCCATCAGTGTTTTGTGTTTTAGCACTACTTGGACTGCATGGAAAAAAGCACACTTATTCAAAACTCAAAGGGCTATTTCACGAATGGCCTTGAAACAACTTTAAACTGTGCTTTAGAGTGTTGAATAATTCCGCCCTGATTCGAGGAGTTGGGAAACAACCCTTTACCAAAGTGCCAATCAGAACTCAATTGTTGCCCAATCTTGTTTTGTTTCTTTATTTGTGAAAATAAAATCTGCTGGAAAATTGTAAAGATGGCCTCATTACTGTTTTAATCAGTGAAGTTAGATCAGAATTAGCATTCTAATCAAAAAATTAGAACGCTAATTTTAGAATCATTACTTTTTTCTGGCACTGCTTGCCGTTATCTGCAGCAGACGAAGGGATGAAATGGACAGAGGGAGGTAATACACATGCAGCAACGGGTCTAAGGGTTGGGAGTCGGACCCTGAACCACTGCATGAAGAGCTAACCACTCTATTCACGTATTTAACATGTAATCTGTGTACATAGTGCTTTTGACTAATTCTGATTGAAAGAAAAAGTTTCATACTATCACATAATTTAATTCTCATTACTTAGATGGGCCTTTATGGTGTGAAGCACTTCGCTTCCTCTCGATGTGTTGCATCATCAAGCAGACCTCCATCCTGCTCATCCTTCAGAGCCTGTCTGAACTGAAATGCACTCAACCTGGTTCCCTGCTGCTTGACTTCTAGCTTGTCACTCTGTTGCCATAGTTACACTTTATCATTGGAGGAGACTTATGACAGCCTGAACATGAACAATCGAGATTTTACAGACTTCAATCTGGATTTTTTTTTTTTATATTCCTTTAAAGTCAACTTGCTTTATTTGTCTAGGTTGAGCTTTCCAAAAATATCTTGACTCAGAGGTACTGTACTCTTTGTGCTGTTAACTACACAGAGAAGAAACTATTATTTTTTTCTTTGTGTTGCTCTGGGTTGTTTACTTCAAACTGTTTCCAGACAGATATCAATGCAGCACACCTGAACAAAAAATACGTTGCCTTGAGCTTTTACCAACGTGGGGTTCAAATTGAGTTTCCAATTCTCAGTGTACACATCCACAGGGGATAGAAAACATTAACATTTCATCATCTTATTACAATAATTAAGTGATCTCATGCAGGGAACGTAATAATTAATTTCATTTCTGTGCTAAAGTCCTCAGCAACTTTGGTGGTTTAGTTAATAATAGTCTAAGAGATCAGCATATTCCCCTTAACGAGAGTAAAAATTTTAAAACTACACTTTAAGGCAATTACCGTTTGATTAAAGCATTTTCATGACATGAAGCGTTTATCTTCAAAATAGATAAACAAATAAAATTAACATTTTTGACAAGCTTAAATATAGAAACTAGTAGGAATATCTCCCTCTGAATGAAAGCAGAGGTAACTATTTATTGTTTTTTATTGTTGCAATCATACATTTTCCACTGATGACTCTATTTAATTTAGTCTCTATCAGATGTTTTTCAAACCATGTTTTAACCAAACAAATTTAGGAATATGCACAGCTGTCTGAACAGTTAACATAATTCTGCAATCCATAATTTTCACTTACAGATACAATAAATCCTCCCGTAAACATTCCATAATGAAGAGATAATCACTTCGTCTGTCAGTGGTTGTAATTATATGCCTAATTAGTTTATATAGCAGAAATGCTCTGATATATTCCTGTGTCTCTTGGTGTCTTATTTGTGTGTTTTTTTTTTTTTTACATAACTCCTTTCTAAGATCAATACAGGTAGCCCATGAGTTCTTGGCAAGCAGAGTTTCTTTCATCGACTTACTGTATCTGACTGCGTAACTATCAGAGGAGCTGTTAGTCTTTTTAAAGAGAACCTGCATGTCAGTGTTTGTTGAAACAACTTTGCCGTTGGTATACAGAGTGTACCGGTTCCTTGCTGACAAACTATTGGTAATTCTCTACACAGCAGGATGGGAAATTGGATAGACCCTATTAAGCCTCTTTGCAGTGGCTTTAAGTAGTCATTCTTCTCTCATACACACTCGCTTGCAGAAGAAAAGTAAACTCACTCCCAGGAGTTGATGTTGGCACACAGCAAGCATCAGTTCTGCCTACATGCTGTGACCCAGCATGGAGTGTGACCAGCTGTCTGTGGCTGGACCCTGCCAGTTCTCAGAGTGGAGATTTGTGTGCATCTGGGTTTACTTGGATGCCTTACATGGGATTTTTGACATCCTCACACTAACCCCACTTCAGCTCTGTGAGAACCGTTCCATGAGTTAACACCAAAAAATGTAAGCTAAAAGAAGTGTTGGATTTGGTCCACCATCTGAAGTAAACTATTACCTACAACCTATTGATTTTATGGAATACCAGTTTGACAAATAATGTAAATACAAAAAAAACAACCTTTTTATTCTGGAAAAAAACTGAAATAAAAATACCTTTTACTTGAACTGTGTGTGCTATTTAACAGTCTTACTCTCCAAAGTGGGTGTTACTGATTTTATTTTACATTGTTTTACATTGTTGGTACCCCTTGTTTAATAAAAAAAAACCAACAATTTGTTACAGAAAAATATTGAATCAATATTATTACTCAAAAGTAGTATTAGATAAAAACAAATCTATGAAAATGAACAAATGAACATCAGACAGAATGGTTTAAACTCTTAAAACCCACCTAATTCTGGGTAATCCTCGCCTATTTTGCATAGGCAAATTGAAAAGCAAATAACTGGGGAACTGTCAGCCCAAATTACATGTGTGGTACATAATTTGAAAGCTAACACCCTCTAGTTTCTGAAAATATTAATAATAAAATAATGTGACTAAAACATAGCCTCAACTGAATCAGTTCAAACATGATTCAAGGTTGTTGTTTTCTTCTTGTGGAAAATAATAGGTCTTTTTTGAAAAGCAGTGATAAAGACGTGCTTGAGAATAGGCATGTCAGAAAATTTCAGACCTCTCCCTGCAACAGTTCCAGAGCTGTGCGGCGTTGAACTTTTGGCGTCACCAGCATCACCAAACCTCTCCAAATGTGCCAAATTGTGTCAATTGTTCAATTTGACCCATAGAATAACACAGAAGCATTTTGATGGCCACAAAACATTCATGAAGCAGGTATGTTTACACTTTTTTGTTATTTCATCTGGAAAAATGAAACAGGCCTGGTACTGATAACTACTAAATACTAATGATTAAATGGAGCTGCCAAAAGGGTTTTCTCTGAATAGTTCAGAGAACTAAAGTGAGCAAAAAAACCGTAAACATCACACAGCAGTGCTCTGTTCATGGAAATAACAGTAGACGATGGGCGATGAGCTGTGCTCTGATTGGTTGGTTTACAACGAGCAAAGCTGCTGAGCAAAGACGTATCATAGCAACAATCACTCACTCACTAAAACATGAAATTGTTGATATGGTAGGGTGACCAGACGTCCTCTTTTTCCCGGACATGTCCTACTTTTCATATCTAAAAAAATGTCTGGGGGAATTTCCAAAACGTCTGGGATTTTGGTCAAATACAGTGCAGCAGAACCGAGCCGCTAGCTCCAGTCCTGCTCCAGTAACTCCGGCAGACGGGGGGAGTGAGCCAGAGTGAGACAGAGCAACTGAACCTGACCCGGTGACGGTAGCAGCGGTAAGGCAGGCGGTGGGAAGCATACTGTCACCGGGTTGGGTTTGGTCACTTCGTCCCCGGCCTCCAGGGTTCCCTGACCAACCCCGGAGCTCATGTCCCGCCCAAAATATCAAACTTTTCAGGGATCTTCTGATAGAAAAAAACAATCCATGCCTGTCGAGTCTTCGGATCCTTAGGAAGACTGTGAAAATGTCCCCCTTTCTCCGTGCAGCCCGGTACACTGCATTTACGATAGTGAACTAGTGGGCTGGTCTGTATGTCAATTTTGTGGCGTGACAGAATACAGGCCAGAACCAAATAAGGTAACATTCCCAAGTCTACGTCAACTTGGGGCTTTGTTTGAATTCGCCCGTTTTAATGTTGAAGGTTAGAATTGTTAGATTTGCAGAGAAAGGAGGTGTCAATGGCGTTTGAACTTCTCTGTATGTCCATTTTACACACTGAACTATCGATATTCATCTATGACAATGTAAACTCGGTTTTGCATTCTATGACCCCTTTAAAGTACATCCAATACCAATGTTATACCGGGCTTACACTGATTTCACCTGTTTTATCAGTAGCTGGGAGTTGATGATTCCCCTGTGCTGTAATGACACTCATGGGCACTGTGTGCATTTACCTAATTAGTTAGCCAGACCAATATGAGTGGGATAATTGATTGTACGGATGATTTGCAATTTAGCCAGGCTAATAATTTGTTATGATTAGAACATTAGAGATAAAAACATAACACAGGTATGTAACCGAGTGAAAGTACTCTGGCAGGTTGATGCTCTCAGTTTTTAATCTACTTTAATGATATTTCACCTCGCTAAGCTAACATTGTAAGAAGTGCGGGGCAGTGGATGATGAACTGCTGGTCTCAGCTCAGCACTGTACACTCATAAGTTACGTCTGAAGGAGATTACATTTCGTCAGACAGTCTCTCTGTGTGGAAGTGTGTTTCAAGCTACATTTATGTGCATGTAGCTCTGCTGGCATAATATTTGAACACTGAAGAGAAAGAGTTATGATACCGTAAGTCATTTTATGTAGTGAGATGCATCGCATGCTGTAAAAATGTCAGGAGTCGAAATCAAAGTTGTACAAACATTTTTTTCTGTTGGCTTTATAAGATCCCCACATAACACATCCACTCATTTTTGTGTCATTAAAATAGTCAAACACCTCAATGAATGGTCAGCTATCCAAGTCAGTTTGATTATCTTAATCAGCCACTTAATGAGCTTTCCAAGTTTAATTACTCGTTGCAGATAATTCCACAGTTATTTTATAAGACTCACAGCAAAACAGTCTTTCATTTCTGTATCATTCATACACTGCCCCTTTTTTCCTTGCATTTATTTTTGATATTTAGACTACTCAGCCTTTTATCCAGCCACCCTCTCGTTATCTGGCTGAAAATTTTATTCATCCTGTTGTGAATCTGACAAAAAGAAAAAAAAAGCACATATTCCTTGGTATCGCTTTTTCATGCTTTTGTCTGTTCTCTCCCTCGCTGCATTCAGAGCAGAGAAACCCTGAGGAACGGAAAGTTTGAGAGTTAAAATCATTTTGAAGTGACAAAGAACGCTTCTTTTCTTTGATGTAAGGTGTAAAATTGTTGCAGTGAGGTGCTGACGTCGTCTGCTCTCTTTCCAGCTTTTTCCCAGAGGCCCACCTTGGCAGTTAGAGGAGAGGTCATCACCATGACAGCGTCCTCACAGGACTCCAACCCCTTGTTTCTGGCTGGCCTCTTCCTCCTCCTCCTCCTCCTCCTCCCAGCTGTTTACACCCAGAAATCGGCTTTCCCAACAACCCCAAGCACGCCTTTGTTCGACCCACTGACCCAACCAGAGTGTACGAAGAAAGAACATCCAAAGGTTTCCATCCAAGGTCTGACATTATTCAAGAAATATTTTTCTGCCTTCAGCTTCATGTAAAGTTTAAATGTTTTGTTGCAAGTTAAGACACGAGGGGTGCTTTTTAAATGAAATGCCTTAACTGTGGCATTTTCTGCATTTGTTGGGATCCCTGCTAATTTCCTACAACCTGCAAATGAATTTATATTCAAAGGTGACTAAATCATGCAAATCAACTTTTTTGAGCTTTTAACTATTATAATGCTTTTATTCATTGAAATCATGCACAGAGTTGTACTTCACTTTATTCATGGATGTCTGAGCAATCTTGATGACTTTTGCTCTCAGAGCCATTAACTTTTCCTGTCCCAGAAAAATGCCCTGTAAATGACATGCCTACTTTTTCTGGTCAGGCAGCAGTCATATGGGGCTGAGCACCATCGTTCGTTGCTCGTTGAGAGCCTAATCTGCACGGTGACAGCTGCTGTTTCTTTTAGCTAATGTTTAAGTCATTAAAAATCTATTTTTTTTTTTTCGGCTAAAAAAGGTCTCTGTCACTTGTTCAGCCTTTCTAAATAGGAGGTTAACCACCAGAGGTGGCGTGATGCCATAATGTAAGCTCATTTCATGAATCGGGCGTCAATCATATTAAGAATAAGGTGATATTGCAGTGAAAGCAAAGGTGTCTCCTCTTGGTTGCAAGAAAACAGCTAATATTTCCTGACAAATAAATATTCCATAGTGCCAATGGCAAGATTTAATCATATGCCTGTAGATTACTAAGAGATGGGGAAAAAAAGCACAATATATAGAACAGTGAAGAGTAATATTACATTAAAGTACTGGGTAAAAAAAGAGACCTGTTTAAGAAGTACTGTAAAAAAAATCCTCTAGGGACAAGATTAAGTACAACTAAAGGTATTTTCACTTTTATGTACCGTATTATTTTTTAGATAAAGATGAGTCTTAATAAACTTAGAAATCATTGAACTTTTGTTCTGCTGAAAGTTAAATACAGCATGATACAGAAGCCTAGTTTAATCAAGCAGGTAGATAACCAAACAGTCCAGAAGGGAGCGGGCAAAAACACAAGAGTCGATGGTCAGATTTAGTGTTCAAAACAGGAAACAAAGGCAACCATGGTCTTTAGGAGAGATTAGAGCCTGTGATGTTAAGTAGTTGGGGAAACAAGTGAGTTAAATGAGCATGATTGGCAGGGATCTCAAGACTAAATCAGTTATGTAATAAATGAGGGTGACCAGTCATGAAAAAGGGAAACAAACTGACAGTGTTGGTGTGGTGAGGGTTCAAGTAGAACCAAGCTTTTTCAACTAAAAGAACAGCTAACAAAAAAATAGTGATCTGAAGGTACAGAGAACAGGAGACAAGAAAAAAATAAAACTGAGTAAACTGTTCATGGATAAATTAGAGTGATAGAAAAAAAAATAGCAGTAAAAGATCAAGATGCAAACATACACAGACAACTAAAACCAAAAATTCCCAGATCTTGGCCGACTGTTAATGATAGTGGAACATCTGTGATGCTGTGGGCCTGATTAATGGTGCATCATTGACTCTTTGTAATAACTTAAAAGTCTGGCAAGCTTAACCACTAAACTGACAGCAGTGACACACCTAACGCTTCCTCTGCAATGGATATAGTAAAAGCAATTTGTTATTTTCACTATTAAATAATCTGTCATTTTATCTTGCTTACATACAAATGTGATTCTACAAAGAGTCATTTTTTTCGCATCTACTCCTTATGCCATTGAAATATATATTTTTTTAATGGTGGCGATGGCAATTCATCTAAAATTGTTGGCATCTACAATCAGAGAATTCTTTAAAAGGCTTAAATCTAACTCTCAAACTATCACAGATAAGTGTAGTGTAATGACTCAGAACAGAGGGATGCAGTATTCAAAGCAAGACAGATAGTGGGAAAACTCAGAAAGCGTTTATTAATAACGACAGGGTCATGGTCTGCGGTAGCAGTGGCTACGGCGTCTAAGGCAGGAACCTCTACAGGAGAGAAACACAGGTTAGTGACCACGATAATCTGACAGAGGACGATTATGAACGTGTGAGTCACTAACCTGGTTTTACAGTTCAGTCCTTGCCCAGAAAACGAGAATGATTCCAGCCGGTCGGCTGACAAGACACAGCAGACGCTGCCAGGGAGTTCCAGATGGTAAAGCCTGGAAAAAAGCAGGACAGGCACAAGAAGGAATCCAAGCAAACAAAGGAAGACAGGATAATCCACAGGGCGAAGTCAAGAGGCATCCAGCTCACAGTAGAATCCAACAGGAGTCAGTCCACAGGTCAGGCAAACAGATCAGAAAAGGGACAGGCAAGCTCAGAGGTCTGAATTCAGAAACAGGTCAGGATCAATTAAACAGAACACTACAAGTACGCTGGAAAACTCTCTACACCAAAGGCTCAAGAATAATTTGGTACTGATAGCTGGGACTGAGCAATTTAAATAGAAGCAGGAACAAGTTGATTGGATGAGCAGTGATCAGAAACACGGCAGAGTTAGACAGATGTATATGAGCAATTAAACCAGCCATCAGCGCCAAGATCATGACAACTAGGCTTGCACGTGGGATTATCTTACCACTTCCCCAAATGAGGAGTATAGTAAAGAAGGTTGAAAAAAAAGCTACAAAGCCTCTTGTTACACACCTGCACTGTTTTTTTAAAGTTTTGTTTTGTTTTTTAGTGTTTGATCCAGCTAGCAAAAACATAACTTTAAATTATCTTGCATAACTTTTAAAGGATTGGTAATTAATGCAGAGGAAAACGCAATGCAGAGGAAAATGCAAAGTCACTGGATAACAGTCTGAAGTGGCCAAAGGGTGTTTTATCATCAGTTACTTAGTTGCTTTCAGTGTAATCTCATTCTTTAACCCACAATTAGGGATTTACTGTACATTCATAGCCTCACAGCCAATTGGAGTCCAACAGCACCAAAATCTAAGCTCCTCCTGTCAACAAATAAACCATATGAGAAGAAAAAAAAAGCAGTCAGCTCACATGCTAAGGAAAATGCAGAACATATTTATGTTTGAAGCACTGAATAGAATTGGGCAACCTGCAAGATGTTGCTGGTTTCCTACCAAGCATTTAATTTAGGAGACAGTTTTCTGTATTTTTCTCATATTAAGCTCTCATATGTACAAGGTATCTCTTGCTGAATGTTGATAAACAGTTTGAAATGCCCGTATCCTCATGTCAACTGCAGTAAAAGCCCACAGTTTGTTATCCATTCAGACCAGCATGCATCTATAAAAGTAAACAGGAAAGCACAGAACGACAAGAAAGAAATGAGTGTGAAGTTAAAAACACACTATCTGGGTTGTTCATCTGCACAGCAGCCCAAGAAAGTGGCTTTTTCCCCCTCACAGTGTGAAATTGAATGGTTTGAAGCACAGAATACCAGATATGGCAGAATGAAATGTCAAAATGCTCAAAATTGCTGTGTTTATTTTTGAATAGAGCTGTTTGCATTTCATCTGCCAAGAGCTGCAACAAAGATTGAAAGACAAAAAGGATCACTGGTGAGGATTGAAGATAAACACATAATAAAAGAAGTGTTTTGAATGACACTGTGCCATTTTGGAAAGTATTATTCTTATATAAGTATTATTCTTTTAAATTTGCTCTTTCTTCTTAGCCGGTTAATCTACTGTATACTTCAGATTTCACAATTGGCTAAGGTAAACACAAGGGAAGGCAGTTTTCTTTGTCAATGTCGTTCATTTACTTGAAAAAAGGGAAGAAAAACGAAATTGAAGATATAAGCAGGAAAATATTTGTTTTAAATATGATTGATAGAATCTATGATGGAATAGTAACCATTTCAGGGTGTGCTCTCCCTCTTGCCGAATGAATGCTCAAAGTGTGGAACATATCTATCTTCGTGAAATCTATTGGATTCTATTGCTATTATTAAGAAAAATGATTAGTATTATTTTTTTTGCAAGAAATCTGAGGCCATAATGACTCATTTCACTGATATGGCACCAGAGGAGTGAGTTAATGTCACAATGGGGCGAAGGTTTGACAGGACCCAAATGCAGACACAAAAGCTTGAGGTGGTTACTGGAAGGTTTAATAATGACAGTTCAACAGAAGCAAAAATCCAAAACATAAATCCACAAAATCCAAAAAAACTTAGAACCAGGAATACTTACAAAAAGGGGGCAAAGAAATGACGACCGATCTGCAAAGAGTGACTGAACAGGAGGAGGATATATGGCAGAGAGAAACAAAGGCTAATTAGCAGATTGGGAGCAGGTGTGAAGAGAGGCAGGAAGGGAGCTATGGAAAAGGAGACTGACACCAGAGGGCAAACAAGAAGTATCTAACAACTCAAATTCAATCAAAAATAACTAGAACACAAGAATGGAAATAAAACCAATGAAAACTCAGAGATAAAACTTGAACAGAACCAAAACCATGACAATAAATAAATACTTCATTACTGTTATTAAACAGTTTTTTTTTTTAGAATCTCTAATTTACTTAAATATACATTTTTCTAATATTTAATTTATAATCCACATATTTGAACACACATTTCGGTAGGCATCCTTTAACCTCTTTTGT
>NW_015150692.1:187507-223639 GCF_000732505.1 Cyprinodon variegatus
AACAGAAGCAAAAATCCAAAACATAAATCCACAAAATCCAAAAAAACTTAGAACCAGGAATACTTACAAAAAGGGGGCAAAGAAATGACGACCGACCTGCAAAGAGTGACTGAACAGGAGGAGGATATATGGCAGAGAGAAACAAAGGCTAATTAGCAGATTGGGAGCAGGTGTGAAGAGAGGCAGGAAGGGAGCTATGGAAAAGGAGACTGACACCAGAGGGCAAACAAGAAGTATCTAACAACTCAAATTCAATCAAAAATAACTAGAACACAAGAATGGAAATAAAACCAATGAAAACTCAGAGATAAAACTTGAACAGAACCAAAACCATGACAATAAATAAATACTTCATTACTGTTATTAAACAGTTTTTTTTTTTAGAATCTCTAATTTACTTAAATATACATTTTTCTAATATTTAATTTATAATCCACATATTTGAACACACATTTCGGTAGGCATCCTTTAACCTCTTTTGTTTTTTTGTTGTTTTTTTTTTTTTTAATGGTTTGCCAATTCTACACATACTAGATGTGTTTCCATCAACCATTTTAAATGCGTTTCTTTAAGTTTCTGAATAGTAGAGTTTGATAGAAACAGAAAATATTAAATAAACTTAAGGAGTTTTATTAAAAAGTTTCTACACTATCTTTAGGTGGCGGGATTTCCTTGAAAAAAGTGTAAATATGCTAATGAGGAGATGGAAGCCCATTTTTCAAATAAGTTCTGATAAATTACCTCATGTGACTGTTCAGCTATTTCACCACCTCTGCCATCCTGATTGCAGCATTAAAATCTTGGTTCTCTTGCAATGTTTTGGATGCATCATTGTGAAGAGGTGTGTAATTCATGAGCTTTATTGGCTTGGTCTCAGTGCCATTCTGAGATAAAAAGCAACACATGTCCAGGTCTCCCTCGAAAAAGAGATTTTATCTCAAAGGACTTCCTGGTAAAATAAAGGTTAAATAAAAAATAAATAAGTAAAAAATGCAACATATTAATTTTCTTAATAATAAAGGACTGGATTTGACTAGAAATTCCTTTTTTCTATGACATACACCTGACATATTAAGTTGGAGAGGAGCATGTATCGACCTATTTTTGATGTATGTGAGGTAAATAAAACATATAATTTCCTGCTGATTAATAATGAAATCAGTAATTGCATTTTGAATCCAAATTAATATTTTAAAGCTTCAAAAAGCCAAGCTCTGGTCACTTATATGCCATGTCCTTGGCCCTGTCCTGCCTCGCCCTCTGAGCCTCCAGATGTCCAGATTAGCCCAAGCCCCACCAGTGCCTCACTTCAAAGACGTGCCACTTGAGAATGGCTCTCATGGCAGGGAGCTGCAGGGCCACTGGTCTGTCAGAGAAGGCAGAGAAGGGCTTTATGTGAAGGCAGCCTTATAGAAAAGACTTACACAATGAAAGTGCCAGCAAGAACTTGAGATTAGCCTCTTTGATTGATGAGTGTTTTATACTGGCTTGTTGGAGCGCTACAGCAGTCACCTGGAGGAGACTTTAGGGAGTGAGCTAAGGATATAGGCCTCTTTAGCCATGCTCAAGCATGTACCCAAGCAATAAAAGTGCATGTCCCTACTGTATCCCCCCCCCCCCCCTTGAATTTAAGGCTGTGGGTCAGTTTGTGTGAAACTGTATGCAAGATTAAATACTAACTCTCCATTTCTATGCAGAAATCAGAATGCAATTTGTATGCATATAAACCCCGGTTTGTTATCTGACATTTTCACTCAAAAGACCCTTTTGGAAAAATAAAGGGCTTATAATTTGTCCTTTTTAAATGTTTTCAGGCTTGTAGCTTCAGATAAATGTCAATCATCTCTGAATTCAATAGATATGTGAAAAAAGAAGAATAGAAATAAACTGAACAATGCTGCTAATAATCAAACCAGAGATTCTAAAGACATCAACACATTAACACAATGGCCACCAGAGGAGAATAATAATATTTATTTAGCTTGAAAGATAGTTCTTAGAGGGATTCATGACTATTTGTTAGCCAAAATATGTTGCAATTTTCCTATTAATTAAAAATTGTTTTTTGTGATATTTAAAAAGTTACAGTTAAATAAAAAAATTATATATCCTTTGTTATGTTTTCACCCTTGGAGGTCACCATTTTTTACTTGTGCAATACATGCTGGGTTGATGATGTGGTAAGGTCTAACTGGACATTACGTGACCCAAGTTATCTTATTATCATATTCAGGCTCGGACTGTGAATGATTTTCGGCCATGGCTTTTTTCCATCTAAACCGGCCCACTTATGGCTTTGGTTATTAACACGGACGCAACAGTGACTGCTGCTGCGTAATGTCCCAACTCACCACATCAGCATGGTTGCCAGATGTCACTGACTCCTGTTTTACAGCCCAAACAGTTTTCATAAATCGCCTGGATATATGAAATCTCCCAATTTGAACCAATGTCTATTGATTTCTTAGGCCATAAATCTAAAGTAAAACATTTTTTACCCATAGACGGCCATCCTACACTGCCAAATTGGGAAACATCCCAACCTGGCAACAAAGCAGGACAGATGGGAAACGTTAGCCTTTAAATGCATAACCCCATCATATTTTTGCTAAATATTCAAACATAAATTTGCCAAATAGTAGTTTGGTTTAAAAAAAGCATTTTGGCTTTATTATAATTTAGTTTGGTGCAAGGATTTTACAGTTTCAAGAAATAGAAAATTACACCGTATGCTAACCGTCACAAGGATCTGCATGAAAAGGAAGGGCTATATATACTGCATGCATCATTTAGGTAGGTAACATTGTATTGCTTCTTTAGCTTCTTGAGTTAGAGAGTAAGTATTGGGGCCAGTATGATTTAAGGAGGGCCGGCCCTCGCACTCTGAAATTAGGACCGGCCCACCGGGCATTTGGTATCACAGATTACCAGTCTGAGACTGATCATATTGCATTTATTTCACTGGTGTAAATTTACATAATACCAAACTCATTGTTTACTCATGAGTTTTCATGAGCCATAATATAGGAGATATCTGTTGAATCAAACAAATGTGATCAGCTTGTATTCAGCTGTTGACTGTTTTAGCTAGCAGAAGCTAATGTAAAATCAAAATTAAATCGCATGATGATGAACACTTGTCTCAAGTGATATTCAAACACCTTTCAATTGTTATAACAGCTGTCAATCTCAAGAACGGACAAGTGTGCTCTGATGCATACTTGGTAAATAGGGAGGGTTGAGAACAACATCCGGGGACTTCGTTCTCAGTCTGTTCTTGTGAATTGGAACAGCACTAGGGCTGAGGATGTTTCACGAGTACGCGAGAACGCACAAGTACACGTACTGAGAAACAGCCTCTGTTTATTGAACAAATCCTGCCCCCTACCAGGTTACCTCTGGGGAGGATATTGCTATGGCAACAGAAACAGGTTGAGTAAGCTCCCTTTGTGAAACAGAAAGCTTAGAGTTTCCCTGATTTCAGGTCAAGAAAAGTCAGAGTTTTCTGGAAACTTGGCCTCTGTTCTCCTGATGATCTAAGGTGTGTACCAGAGCTCTCTTTTCTCTAAACAGAGGTACCATAGGTTCTGGGCAAAGTTTTTTTTTTTTTACTTTGTAGCAGTAAAAAAAGTTGCTGAGAATCTCACTGTTTTAACTATAAACTCTGAGTTTAAACTCTCTTACATTAACCCTTACTTTTGGTCAAAAAAGTAAAATTCAGAGAGTTTTGTTTTAAACAAAGACGCCATTTTTGGCCAGTAAGGAAAAATCAGCCCTCTATACCTGGTTACTTTGATGCAGGTCACTTCTGCATAGAAAATCATTTAGTCAGTAGGAGTGACTTTACCATCCTTATTGGTAAAGTAAGCGTCCACAAATCCATGCCTTAGTTTCCTATTCAGTATGTCTTTTACTGTCTGCAAAATGGGAAGTTGAGCTCTACAGTTCCAGATGCATCCACAATCCTATTCTGTTCAGAGCTATATAATCCACGTCTAAAAATTATAAAGCTTGTACAGATTTGCATTTTCATCTCACATGGTTAAGTCTATTTTTCCCTAAATTATTCCCCTCTAACTGTATCATAATGCAGGTTTGTTTATGAGAGTTATGGATCTAGAGGCTCTTTTTGTTTTGAAACAACTACTTGCTTTTGTTTTTCCTTTATACTGGAAGCTTTTAGATTCTTAAACTCAAAATTGGCTTTACCGATTAAATGATTGTGTGCATAGCTNAGCTTGAAAGATAGTTCTTAGAGGGATTCATGACTATTTGTTAGCCAAAATATGTTGCAATTTTCCTATTAATTCAAAAAAATGTTTTTGTGATATATAAAAAGTTTCAGTTAAATAAAAAAGTTATATATCCTTTGTTATGTTTTCACCCTTTGAGGTCACCATTTTTTACTTGTGCAATGCATGCTGGGTTGATGATGTGGTAAGGTCTAACTGGACATTACGTTACCCAAGTTATCTTATTATCATATTCAGGCTCAGACTGTGAATGATTTTCGGCCATGGCTTTTTTCCATCTAAACCGGCCCACTTATGGCTTTGGTTATTAACATGGACGCGACAGTGACTGCTGCTGCGTAACGTCCCCACTCACCACATCAGCAGCGTTGCCAGATGCCACTTACTCATGTTTTCCAGCCCAAAAAATGTTCATAAACCACGTGGATATACAAAATCTTGCCCATTTTGAACCAAAGTCTATTGATTTCTTAGGCCATAAATCTAAAGAAAAGCATTTTTTACCCATAGACAGCCATCCTAAACTGCCAGATTGGGAAACATCCCAACCTGGCAACAATGGAGGTCAGACGGGAAACGTTTAGCCTTTAGATGCAAAACCCCATCATATTTTTGCTAAATATTCAAACATAAATTTGCCAAATATAAGACGAGCCTCGTAGTGTGGTTTAAAGAAAGCATTTTAGTTTTATTATAATTTAGTTTGTTGCAAGGATTTTACAGTTTGAAGAAATAGAAAATCACACCATATGCTAACCATCACAAGGATGTGCATGAAAAGGAAGGGTTATATATACTGCATGCATCAATTAGGTAGTTAACATTGTATTACTTCTTAAGTATTGGGGCCGGTATGATTTAGGGAGGGCCGGCCCTCACACTCTGAAATTAGGACCGGCCCACCGGCCATTTGATGTCACAGATTACCAGTCTGAGACTGATCATACTGCATTCATTTCACTGGTGTATTTTTAGATATTACCAAACTTCATTGTTTACTCATGAGTTTTAATGAGCCATAACATATGAGATATCTGTTCAATCAAACAAATGTGATCAGCTTGTGTTCAACTGTTCACTGTTTTAGCTAGCAGAAGCTAATGTAAAATAGAAATTGAACCAAATGATGATGAACGCTTGTCTCAAGTGATATTCAAACACCTTTCAATCTTTGTAAAAGGTCATTCTAATATATCTGAAAGATTTTTTTATTTATTCTGAGGCTAACTATAAATAGCATAGTTAGGAACTGGAGCTCCATGCGTGTGCCGGCAGGAAACTCAGGAGCAGTCGGCGTTGCCACAGGTCCGTTAGAAGCAGGCACTTTAAAGCAGCAGCGGCCTCCCTCAGTAGGTCTGCCTCTGTTTTGGTCATTGTGGTCGTTCAGTATGTCCCGATAGTCAGACCTGGCAATTCAAGCAGTTTCCCGCCGGTACGTTTACAATGTAATGCAATGCAGACGTGCACAGCGCCCCCTACCGAACAACATGGGTAGCCCGGTCAGCAAGGACCTGAGGAAGAGCGGCTGCTGACATCACTCTGCTGCGCCCGCCGCTCAGAATGCTTTTTTGTTTTTTGGCGTTATGGACAGTACTTTGCAGGCAGACCATGAAAACGAGAAAGCAATGTCCACTGTGTTTTCTCTTTGATTATGGCATAAAATGTGCAGTCTTAAAGAAGAAAATACAAATGCAAATAGGATGATTTATTACTAATTTCATTTATTAGAAGCTTTTAGGTTCTTAAACTCAAAATTAAGATGAGATTTAATAGTTCACTTAAAACAGAAATGGCTTTACCGATTAAATGATTGTGTGCATAGCTCGGAGTGGCAATAAATGTTCTCAAATGTTCAAAATGACAAATTTTATGTATAGTTCACCTTAAAGATGACACTTTAACTTCCTCGATTACTTTTCTGAGGTATTAAGATTTCAAAATGACCTCCGATTTCCAATACACCAAGGAAATGGGTTGATGTAAGGATGATACTTTAGCTGTTGTTTCTGTTGATTTATCTTGTTGAATGACTGTATGTGTTTCTGCAACAGCTGTTTATGGAAATGTCCAACAGTCCCGTGTTCCTGAATACATCATCTCAGTAAACACTTCAAGGAATTTAATCGAATCAGCCGCACATCTTCACCTAGGCCCAAGGGGGAACTGAAAAAGAAAGTCAGCATAGTGGATTAAATCAAGGTTTTGGCCCATGGAACAAAAATTCACAGATGTTAGATGTTTAAATGGTTTATGAGACAGTTTGGGAAAAAAAATTAGTCTTTTAATTGTATGTACTACCAGAATTAGATCAGAGTTTTAAGTTATTTACCTATGAAGACAATGCAATTTTAACATATACACCAGAAAAAATAGTTGTGCTGTAAATACTGTTGTTGACAGCAGGGATGGACTCCAAAGCAGTGATCCACTTTACTGTGGCAGTTATTTGTAGCATTCCTCTGGAAGCACTTGTGGTTGGATATTTGTATCTCTACTGTTCCAGACTATGTGCCGGTGTTTCATATCAACAGCTCTGGATTCACGTAACCTTCCACCCGCAGGCACACACAGTACAAACCGCCAGCTCATGATTTAGATTGATGATATTGGCTCAGAGCAAGAAGCTGCGGGTCTGATAAGAGCACGGCATGGGGGCAGAAACTAGAGCGCTTTGAGTTTGAGATATGGAGTCTGCTTTTGAGAATTTATGGAGATGTTATAGATTACATTATCAAGTTCAATAAACTGTTTATGAGTAAAAGGGTCAGCTTGTTCGTAAAAGAAGTTGCAGCTTCATCACGTCCAGTGGAGCAGCAGTTCTGAGTGGAACAGAAGGGAGTATTGTGTAGTTAAGTAATGGTGGATTGTCAGACCTTTGCCTCAGCATTTAATTTGTTTTTCACAAGAAGTTTTCCCGATGATAAAAAATCGCTTCATAGCATGGGTTAGCTGCTTGAATCAGTGTTACTCACCATATATTTCTCTCCCCCTATTTAGTCATTTGTAAATCTTTTCCTCATCTTTTTTATTTAGAAAAATGCTCTCATTCATTCTCTTTGGTTTTATTTCATAGGCTTTTCCCTCACTTTCTATTCATTTTATCATTCTTATCATTTCTCTTTTACCCTGCTGTTTTATTTTGGTACATAATACGCTGAAAACGTTGAATGTCTTTTGTAAAAGCCCATTTCTTTTCGTTTTTCGTGGATAATGGCTTCACCTTTTTGAGCTACACTTCCATATTAAGGGGAGATGGCAATGCAGGAGCCCAAATGTTATCAACGGGTTTACCATGTAACTCTGATCTTATGTGCCATTCTTATCTATCCTTGTGTCCTCAGCTCTTTCATGACTACAGTGGTCGGTCTAATTGAAACCGTGATATCAGATGTGTGGGTGTGTCTGAAGCCATCAGTCTGGCTGAATAAAGCCAAGTGTAGCACGCTGTAAGGGCCTGTCTGTCCCCCTGCTGATGCTATGTCTGGATATCTGATGCTGGCTTGGTAGATAGCAAAGTGGATCAGAGAACAGAAAACATTTAACCACATTATTGCAACTTTAACCGAAAAGTCAGAAGCAGCAGGAAATTAGTCTTCGTTTCATTTCAGCTTTTACCTTTTTTATTTTATACTGACAAAGCATTTCAAGTTACCCTTTTCTTTCAAACCATCCTTTAAATTTAATTAACAAATATTAACTTATAAGTGCAACTGCATAGTGTTTTACTTTAATTACTGTAGGCTAGCATCAGTTGAGTCAATAGTGTGAAAAATAACCACACACTTGTATAAATGGGTTTCCAACACCTGGGTGACCATAATTACACAGTATTGTGACCTTTCTAGCGACTCATTCCAATACATATATAAATCTAACATATGTTTTTTTGTTATCAGTGACTCTACCATGAAAACAATTTTAGTTCTTAATTTTTCACACCAAACAGTTGGTGTGGTTTCCCCCCCATTTCAAAGCCGTCATTTCAGTCCTCATGCAGCAGTCCCTTTCAGCTGCAATCAATGCTAAGAGCTTCTGTATTGTAACATTCACCACATTTGTTGACAGCTAACGGGGAATGTCTCACAATTACAAGGTTTTTGTTTATTTCCTGCTTATGAAGAACATTTACAAGGAAAAAGCAGAAAACCAGCCTGCATGTGAAGTATTTATTTCCAATACTGCTTTACATCACCTGACTCATTTAATCTGATTTCACATAGTTACCTAGTAAATTACAATTAATGCCTCAAGTGCTACTGTGAAATATAAAGAATACATCAACATTTAGATGCATAATTCTAATGACATCCGATTAAAAAGTACCGTAATGTTTTACGGACAGAATATGCAAAAATATGCAAAATACGTAAATAAGAATAAAATTATATGAAAGATAAGATTTCGATATTTAGTCCTCTAATGCAAAGGGAAAGTATAATCAATACATCAGAGAAAATATCCCACCAAAAGTATGTGCATTGTCAGGATCTTTACGTTTGAGGGATTCTGATCCAAAGCTCAGCCTAAAATTATAATATAAATATCCATTCAAATGAGTATTGGTCTGACAAATTATGTTTTTCTTGCCTTGTGTCTTTGAAATTAATATCTTATTATAAAAATTGGTCTGTCTACTAAATGAATATTTACTACATAGAAACAGATCTGTGAGTTCTGGCTCCCTTTAAAGACTCATAAATCCCATCTCTGTTTTACCTCCTACTCAACCAGACTGCAAATTTGTCACACAGACAATGACTGATCATTTTATGGCTAGACCAGACTGGGATGTAAATGTGTTTAGAATTGATCTCTGATTTTTTTTATCCTCTTCCATTTTGTTCCAGCTTGTTTGTATTTAATAAACACAAACTGTGTTAAAAATCATGCGATTTAAACATTTGATGTTTTACTCTTAAATAACTAGTATTAGAGCGCCTCAAATAAGTAGTGAACATGCCACCATCTCAATAAATATTGATAATTTCATTATCAATATTTATCATTATTTCTAGAGTTTTCAGCTCCACTGATACTGAGAACATTGCAGCAATTATCATGATATTAGAAATTAATCATTTAGTACTAAAGCTAGTACCGTAGGAGGATTACCTTGTGATAAAAGAATGCCACCTTATTGGAACCCATATTTCAGCTAGTTTCCACTGGTCCTTTAGACAAAAAGGGGAGTGATGCTACTAGTAGTGACAACACTAGGTTTCAAGCTTAGTTTTAAAAATGCAGATGGTTCAGTTGGGGCTGCAACATTTTAAAAATTGTGTTTAAAAAAGGATAAAATGCGTCTGAAGCTGCCAAATAACCGACTAGCAGTCTGACTGTCTTTATAAATCCTCATTATTCCTCATTTGGAGAGAATATTAAATAGCTATTCTCAAAAAGCTGTCATTGACAGAAACCATAGTCTCACAAAGCTAATTGGAGCAATAGAAAACAGATGACTTAATTAATCCAGCAGAAGTCTGAGGACAGATCAGGCAAACAGAACAGAACAGAAACAGGTGGGCTCATAGGTCCAGAGGCAATCAGAGGCGATCAGGCAATCAGAAACATTTAGATACACCAAAGGCTTGAATAATCTTGCAATGATGACTGTTAGGTTAAATAGTTTCTGGAGCAGGTGGATCAGATGACCCGTAATGAAAAACTGGGCAGAGCTAAGCAGGTGAATGAGTAATAAGGCCAGTCACCAACTCCGAGATCATGACATAAAAGCTCAGTTACGCATGTATTTTTATTGAAAACGCAGGAATTTTAACATTGATAGCACTTTTATGTGAATGTTTTATCATGTTTTATTGAATCTGTTCTTACTTTCTCTTTTATTTGATGGTTTGGAGCACTTTTCTCAAAAATAGAAAACACCAGAAAAAACATTATTAATACCGGTACATGTAAAAATCACAGGAACATCCCTAAGTCATCTCCAGTACATGAGGCCCCGATATAAAAAAAGGTCCAACAGATTTCCTTTGACTCAAGTCGTTCTTTATGGGCGGAGTTCAAACCACTCCCATCTGGTCGCAGATACATTGCCCCTAAATGCAGGACAGACACAGGAACTCTCCTGTTGCTATTACGATTCTTAATCAGTCACTGTTGTTTTTTTTTGTTTTTTGTTGTCTGTTGTGCAATTGTGTTTGTGCTACTGTTGTATAACAAATAACCCCTTGTGAATAATAGACTCTTGAGGTTATTGAAAAGAAGTAAGGATCAGAAGTTAACCCAATGTAAGTGATCAAAATTAGAATTCTGCTCCATAAAAGCTACAATAATATTTTATCATTTTGATGCTTTCTTAGCATTGAATTAAAGCTGCAACTCTAACTAAGTTAATCACATATTTTGCTTATAGCTAAAATATGTAAGTGCTCTCCATATGGTTTTAAGTACAATAAATCTACCTTAAATCGAATATATAATAGATTAAACATGAGACATTAAAATAAATATTGTTGCAACTATTAGAAAATTCCCCTCAATAGAAGCAGGTACTGGGAACAATAAGCCAAGAAAAAGCACTTAAGAATAATGTGCCTTATATGTGAGGATTGCATTCGGGGAAGTGACATTTCAGTAAGTGCTCTCACATAAATGCTTTCTCAGGCTGGTAAGAACTCTGGTAGAGCGGTACTGATTAAACAAACATGTTCCATTAAGCGTTCAACCTGCAGGATAGTTTAGAAAATCCACTGCTAGTACATTTTGTTACACGAATCATCCTTAGTTGACATGACAGCTCTACTTTAACAATGCTTCTGCTCTATCTTTTATATAATGTGTCACCATTCCTAATGAGTCTGTCATGTTTAAATGGAGCTGTTACTTTTCAGTATCATTAGAAATGATCTTATGGGAACCATTCAATCAGTTAAGTTAACCAGACTGACTGCTTAAAAGGAAAAGAAATATTCTTGTAAATTGAATTGCAGCCTTAAAAAATTAGACTGTACTTACAGGAATTAAGATATAATGCATATAAAGGAGACTCTTTTCTCCCGCTGTAAAGAGATGCTCTAAGGATCGGAAAGTTTAGCCAGACACAACAGTTCAAAGTTCAAGAATTTATTGCAATTAATATTTGAAGTTAGACAGGAAACCACCAACAGCAGAGTCAAGAACCTCTGGAGGAAGACAAGACAAGACGTGACAGAAGGCTTGACCCTGGACACATGGAACGTGGGCTGAATTCCCATGGAACGTCACAACTGAAGACAAATGGCCACCAGGTTCCCCACCTTAGAAATAAGAAGGGAATGATAAATTGACGCGTCAGCTTCTTAGACTCCACCATCAGAGGACGGTAGTGGAACACCAACTTAATAACCAGTCTTATAGGCTGGGGAAAGATTGCATCATTTTACTACACCTCTGACATCTTGAGGAAGCTTTTCTGAGCCTTTCTCCAGACTTATTGGAACCTAATAGCAGCAACCTAAGCAGATAGGACCCTTGCCTCTCTTTTCTGAATTGGGAACACTGGTTTATGGTATTCATTGATAATGAAGAAAGGGAAGTCAGCTAGTTGGAACAGAACTATGTAACCATTTAAAGGATTTAGCACCATTCAGAATTTGGAACATGGTCTCAACCCCTTAGTTTGCCCTCGGTGACTGATCATCTGACTCTGGGTGAAAACCAGATGACAGACTGATGGAGATTACCAACAAGGAGAGAACTCCTTCTAGAATCGACTAACAGACTGTGGTCCTCTGTCAGAGATGATATCTGTTGGAAAGTAATGAAGGGGGAAAACCTCCCAGGCCATGATCTCCTCCATCTCTTTTGCTGAGGAGAGCTTCTTAAGGGGAACCGTTGACAAGAGTGAGAATGACTGAATGACGGTTGGAGGAGGGAGAAAGCAGAAAGAAGTCCATAGTGGGGAGAGACCACAGACCTGACGGGACAGGAAGTGGTTGTTACAATCTCAAGGGTGGATGCCATGATGACTTGGCTTGGTGGCATTGGTTACAAGCTTCAACAAATTTCTCAACATCATTGGTCAGAGTATGCCCCAAGAAATGGAACTGAGGGAGAAATGTTAAAATGCATATCACTCACTAGTCACCACAGGGTTCTTTTGAACACATACAATATCTTAAATAAAACATTACTGGGAAGTGCGGTTTTGAATAATCATTTTCACCTTTAAATTATCTCTACATGGTTTAGAACCTCATCTTACTTCTATGGTAACTGTCAGAGCACTTGTAGCACAAGCCCATTAAAACGAGCAGAGCCAAATCTCGTCTTAAAGTTTGCGCAGCAATCTTTGTTATTCATGCGCACTTATTGCACATTTAAAATAAAAAAATGCGCATGTAATTTAGCTCCCCTTATGTTAAGTCTTTGAGGATTAGACATTCAATGTTGCTTTAAAAAATCCATACTTCTTTCTGTTATTTCTACATTTATTATTTAAATGAATAAAATAATATTAAATAGAACCATTTGATTTTTATCTTGGATGCATGGTGGGCAGTTTGTAGCAATATTACCTTCACGCAAGGAGGTTCTGGTTAGATTCCTCAGCCAGAGTCTGCATGGAGGTTGCATTTTCTCCTTGTGCATGTGTGGGTTCTCTCTGGGTACTCCAACGTCCTCCCACAGTCCAAAAACATTAATGTTAGGTTAATTCTCTAGATTGCCCTTAGATGTTAGAGTGTGTGTGTGTGTGTGTTGTTTTACATCTCTGTGTGTCTCTGCGTTGCCCTGCAACAGACTGGCGACCTGTCTGGGGTGTAAATATAGACTGCCAAAGAAAGGCACGGGCTCCACTGCAGCCCGGACAAAATAAGCAGGAGAAAATGGATGGCTGGATGGATGGATGGATTTTAATCTGATATGAAAACCGACTAATGACCTTTATATGCTCTTCATGATATAAAAGTTGAGACAGCATACTAGGTAAACATTAGACAAACATTGTCCTCTAATTTCTTAGAAAAGTGCTGAGTTGTTGATCATGTGAATTTGCAGTTATCAAGAAACCATCAAATCAGAAACAAACAGGTTTTGACTCGTTGATCCAACAGTTTAGTCAAAGGTACATGCTTTGAGGAAGAAACTAAATAGGAAAAAAAACAAAGATGGGATTTATGCTCATCTGGGGAGAAGGAGACTGTATTTCCTTTGCCAATATGGCAGCAAACTGAGATAATGCCAAGTTGAATAAGCTCTCGATAGTGCTTGGGTCATGTTTTGAAAGTTATTATTGTGCTATTAAGCACAGTAAAGGTAATTCTTCTTTATAACCGTATATATATCTCTTATGCATTTGCTGCTGCCATTTTTTTTAGCCTGGTCACCTATCTGTCAGTTTTATGGCCAAGCTAGAGTGCAATAGTCCTGTCAGTTGATGTGGGAAAAAATGCTGACAGACACCTTTACCGGTCACTGACTAAGAGGCTATTAGCCTCCTGGCCCCTACACCGTTCCTCCGGTGGCTGCCCCGGTCTTGGTCCCTCTGGGCTTTTTCTCTCTTTTACTGAACCCTCTATCTAGGCTCAGTTATGCAGGGGAGGGGATTAGGCGGGTAGAGTGGGGTTGGGAGGGTAAGGGGACTGAGCTTCACTGAGGAAGTACAAGATCTTTCAAAACGTAACCTTTGGTAAGTCTGCCACTGAGAAAATCTAAAGTTAAATAAGAAAAACACTGGACAGACTAGCTCAATAGAAGCCCAGCATGCTTGGAAAAGCTAAAAGTGATATAGACTGTAGAAAAAAAAAATCTAATTTAAAGGGATTTTACACTATATTCAAGCAGATTTCCTACACAATAAGAACTTACATAGTGTATTTAGTCGGTTAGGGGGTCATTCAAGTATGGGTTAGCATACTAAAATGGCAGACTTTGTCAAAGATAAAGAACATACGTACAAAAAGTTGGTATTTTTTAATAAGATTGTTGTCGTTGCACATTTTTACTGAAAAGGAACATTTGAACAGCTCAGAGCATGGAGGAAATAACCTAATATATTTTCTTTTTACAGGTCAGTATGGTCTGATCTTGAATGATTATGGGTTAAAGAAAGATAAAATGATTAACAGTGATTCCAAAAAAATTAAAAACAAACCACTGGACTTGGATTTTCAAAGTTGAAGATGTTTTCGCTTCCCATCCAGGAAGCTTTTTTAATTCAAGATGCTCTTCAAACCTGTGGATACCCAAACTGGGCGTTGGTCAAATCAGGAAGGAAATCCAAAACACACGCAGCAGAACATAACGGTGATAAGATCAAACACAAAAACATCTCCATCCCATATGTTGCTGGAGTCTCTGAAAAACAGAATTTTCTCCAAACACAAAATACCAGTACTTTTCTAACCTAACAAAACCCTTAGACAGAGGCTAGTGCATCCTAAGGACAAAACCCCCAAACCAAATATGAGCAGAGTGGTGTATGCATTTCAGTACAGTGAGGAATGCTAAGATCTTTATATTGGAGAAACCAAACAACCTCTCTTAACAGACACATGGCCAAACACGGAAGAGCTACCTCCTCTGGACAAGTCTCTGTGGTACATCTACACCTTATGGACAAAGGACATTCTTTTGAGGACCAGAATGTCCATATTTTGGATAAAGAAAATAGGTGGTTTGAGAGGGGTTTGAATGAAGCCATCTATGTTAAGAAAGAAAGAAAAACCAACCTTAAACAGAGGAGGTGGCCTCAGGTTCCAGCTTTCAAAAACTTACAATGCAGCTATTGAGTTAACGCCTTCCCATTATCATCGCAGCCCCAGCCTCTGTACAGGAGAGCGGAGGACCTCGCCTATTCAGCCAGTCAAACAATCCTCTTTAACGACCGACCTTTCAGACACTTAGACGGGTATGGGGTATTGCAGGTTAACAAAAGACCAAACGACCCCCATTCCAAATGGGGGGGACCCCTTCATCTGTTCCAATATCAATGTTTTCAAAACAAAAACAAGGCTTTGTTGGGCTACTGTATAAAACCTGGAACTCAACACTATTTCCGACATTTTGTATTGAAAAAGCTTCCTGGATGGGAAGTGAAACATCAAAAAACTTGGAAGCCAAGTCCAGTGGATTGTTTTTAATTGTTTTGGAATGACAATGACCTGGATGACTGAGAACTTTCCCCAGCCTATTGACAGTGATGTTTCTCTTGTACCATTGATCAAACACTTTCTACTACCGATCAGGGAATTTCTACTACCAAAAAGGGAACTCCGGCCTTTACCTCAAGCCTTTTTTTCCCCTCCAACCTGTTAAGTGGTCACAAATAACATGACAGAACTACTTGAGGATGTTTTGCAGCATGCAGGAAGACAATTAGTTCGAGAGTACGTTCTGGAAGCTGGGCACTAGCAATAGCCCTGGCCTGAAAGAGAAGCTTAGCAAAAAGCATTTAGGTATTTTCAGGATTTTATACTCTGTGTGACTTTCCCTCCTGTACCCAATATTCTGGCCATCACTAGGGGGAAAGCTAGCTCACAGACCTATAGCTTTAAAGAAGAGGGTGCAATGAATGATTTATCACACCACTATATCTTTTTAACCCCTAAACTAGTTTATACATTTTTATCATATCTACATCTGGTTCTCAGTTGCACCATATCTTTTGGCCATGAGCACCTTCCCTCCTGCATAGAGATTGTACCTTTGTTAAAAGGTGGAAATATTGGGAAATACCCCTTACAAGTTTAAAATCTGTCTTATACTGTATAGGTTCTGTGGCCAACAATCTAGTGAATAGTTGAAGGTTGAAGAAAGGGGACCTCTTAACTTCGAACATTTCAATGAGCAACCGTTCAATCCATAATCTGAAATTAGAAATATATCCCAACTGCAAACCTGCAAAGACACTGGCTGGGAAAGGAGAGCCAATGCAGGAAGGGGATCATGGTAACTCAAGAGAAGTTAGAGATCCACAGCTAAAGCCATAGAATGTATTCACAACAGGACCATTAATCACATCCAGTTAGCAGTTTGCCTCAAGTCATGTAGAAGATACAGAAAACGCATAAGAAAGTGGAATTGTTTGAAAATATCCAAAATTCAACGTTTTCCCTACAATGCAAAATGCTATCTATTGGATAAACTTAACTGAATATAGCAGAGTGAAAAAATAGGCAGAATGAGGCTCTATGGATGTGTTCCTTTGGCAGACACAGCAAAATAACTGCACATACCCAGAGTGCATCAGAAGTACATACTGGTCTGAGTTAAGAGGAAGATACACTTGATCTGATGGTAGAGGAATCAAAGCATATTGGGACGGCCCAATTAAAATTCCAGACCTAAATCAAATTAAAACAATTTGTGCTTCAAGTATGTTGCAACAAAGTATGAATGAGTAAATGTTTGAACTTCTACATTTGCAATGCTTGAAAGAAGTAGCAGCAAATGCAGCAAAAAGGTGTTTCACAAAGCAGTGATTTAAGGAGGTTGAATAAACATGCTCGCCCCACTCTTTAGAGTTTTACTTGGAAAAACATTTTAAAAGCTATAATTTTTTCATTTCACAGTGTTTCACCATCTTCTGTAGGCTTGTCACATAAAATGCCAAAGCATCATAGATGGTTGTGTTTGCAACATGTCAAAGTGTGAAAATTGTTTAAGGGTAGAAATCCTTTTGCATGCTTCTTTAGTTAGATAGAGAACTGATTTACAGCTGCAGGAACAGGTCTTTCTCCAGTGGCTCATGAAGAAATACAAGGAAATGTAGATTTTCTGGAAAACTTGTTTTCTTTGAATCTCTGCTGAATGTAAATCTCTGCATGAATAAGCCTTGTCATTATGGCTCCACATATTTGTGTCACAATAGCTATTTTCTCACTTTCTAATAAGGGCTGTGAAAAATGTTTTTGGAGTATCATCAAATGCATGATAATTGACACTTGGGGTGATCTCTGCTTCACTGAATCACCTGCCAAATGGCACAGAGCTGCCAGCCTTCATGTGACCATTTTTGTTAACAACAGCGGAACATCTGCATTGCCCTATGAATTGCCTCTTAGTATTGCCTCTCTGCAATCGTCTTATATCCATTTGTCAGTGTGTTATTGTGTATCCCTCGAAGGGAAATGATAGACATCTACCTTTAGAGCGATGTTTGTCATTTATAGCTCGTTAAACGATGCAGCACTTGAGGAGAAAAGCTAACCAAGATGCCTGATTATAATACTAATGATGAAATAAACATGGTACGGTGAATGATTTTCGTTTTTTTCCCCCACAAGAGCTGCTTTGACACATAAAGAGGGTAAGCCCAATTTATGGAAACACATTGCAATA
This sequence comes from Cyprinodon variegatus, assembly GCF_000732505.1. NCBI lineage: Eukaryota > Metazoa > Chordata > Actinopteri > Cyprinodontiformes > Cyprinodontidae > Cyprinodon > Cyprinodon variegatus. Next base: position 205,042 of record NW_015150692.1, read on the forward strand.
GATCTTATTCTCAGAGTGGTCTTCTAGTGGGGTTTTAATTGGATTTTTTTCCAGTTAAGCTGTTTTATTGAGGCCTCCGGATGGAGCACCATCCACTAATGCCGTCAAACTCATTTTTATACCAATTAAATTTTTGGCCAGTTCATTGGGATTTTCCTTTCATTTAGAACTACATATATTGTTATAAAAGTCTTTTACAGCTTACAGGTATATTCTAATGGTTTGGATTGTCTAGTTATTTCCTTACATTTATTCTTACCTATCTATCTATCTATCTATCTATCTATCTATTGAAATAAGCTACCAACTAATGTCCCTTTTTTACATTTTTATACACATGTTTAAACTGCTTTACAAGATGAGAAACAAGATGATATTGTCATGTTTGGTTTAACGTGTCTAACCCACATGCAGAACACTCAGAGGCAGGAGAAAAGTTCAAAGGTTTATTTAAGAAGAATGTACACAATAAATGATCAGATCCAGTGGGGAACTCGTCTGGTCACGAGTGGGTTCTGAAAGGCACACAGATTAATCAGATCCAGGAAGAGAATGGACTGGTCCCGAGTGGGTTCACTGCAGAGGGGGACAGAGGAGTTAATGGAGGTCCAGGTATTTTGCAGGATGAGAGTGAGCAGGGCAGTACCTGTTCTGGAGTTGAGCAGAGCAGCTGAGGGGGGGAACCTTGAGGTTCCAGAAGCTGTCGGCAGGCTGAGGGCTAGGCGGAGGCAGAGCTTAATTTGAGTGTAGGCAGATCACAGATTTGAGTTTCCTTCCAGTATCTCCTGAGAGCGGGCAGGCAGATCTTTTGACAGGAATTGTTCTCCAGAGTTCTTCTGAGAACGGACAGGCAGATCACCGGCAGAGAAACTCTTCAGGGTTTCAGGTTTCTGGCAGGTTCTATCTAGGAAGCAGAGAGGAGAAAACAGACTAGGTTCAGATTCTCAGGGAGTCAGAGGTTCAGACAGGCTGGTTGGCTCAGGCTTGCTAACCGTTACTGGCAAACACTCTGGCACTGGAGAGAAGTCCTCCGCCTCCTTAAATACGGATCTCCTGATGAGCAGATGAGGGACAGTTGGTGCAATCAGCCTCAGCTCCAGGAGATCTCGTACGCCCTCTGGTGGAGAAAGTGGACAGACCTCCAGATCCCAACAGATATGAATTAAAGCCACTCAATATACAGAATTGAGGCTTATATTCCTGTATCAAAATTTGCATTAACAAAATCGCCATGGACTGGTGATAAGATATGATATATTAAGGTTCTAGTACATAAAACTCTTTATGTCGATTCAATTAGGTTGTGGGCTCTTACACTTGATCAATATATGTAGTACAGTAGTTTTGATGCTTAAGCTAAAATATTATTGGAGATAGTGTGATTTAAAAAATCCTGTCAAACGCATTTAGAAAATAATGCAATTTGTAAAGTAAAACTGCAAATGAAATATAAAAAAGAAAAGAAAATTACAAAAATAAAACATGAAAGAACTATTTTTTCATTAATTCATTTTCCAAAGTTTCATCTTTGTATGAATTTATTTTATATATCCATTTACAAAACCTGTCAATGGATACACTTACAACAAAAACTGGAACAAAATATACGCCATAGACCTTAAAAATATATGTGATAAAAATAAAATTTTCTTAAAATCAAACAAAAAGAAAAAAAAATACTAGAGAACATGATGGAAATAAAGTTTAAATTTGTTGACATCTGTGCAACTTAGTGTTTGGAGTTGCTGTAAAGGTGGCTCTTTTATTTTCAGGAAGGCCATTGCAGTTTTCCCATCTGCACATAGAAAAAGCATCTAGTAATCTCTTTGTTTTTGGCCAGGAAAAATAAATACTCATGCTCTGGTAATATTATGGACTTTTTGGAACAGAACTGATGTGAAATTCAAAACTGAGGACTGACTCAAAGACATCTGGGCCATTGCCAGCCCTTGTACTTCTACTTTCTGCTTTTTAGTCTAATCAGTTGGACAGAAGACAAGATGCCAGTTTATTACTGATTGAGCCGTAAAGCTTAGTTCTTTTTTTCATTTGTAACCTCATATACGAAATGAAGTCATAACACTTCATAACACCTCAGTGTTGTTTGTAAAAACAAGTGCTTTTGTCTTAGTTACTCAGCCACTGAAAGTTGGAAAAGTTTTATAACTGAATTAACTTTTTGGATTAACAACAGAGGCCTGCGGGCTATAAAATATGAGAGAAGAAAAAAAGACTGAAGGATATTTTAGAGGAATTGAAATTTTAATATTCTTTACTCTTATATAACCCAGAACCCTGCTTGTGAGATATGTGAGAGTTATGATTTAAAGATGACAGAGGAAATTAGGGGGCATTTGAGTTCAAATTCAGAGGTTTTATTGTACCCTTCTATGCTATGACACAATTATTTTCATCCTCGTGTGAAGTTGTCTTTATTTTACAGCGATCAGACTCTCAATTTAAGTAAGCCATAAGGATTTCTGCCCTATTAATTTGCAAGGCGGGGAGAAAAATGCTTAACGTTAAGGAACCAAGCCAACTTAATAAATACTCACTCATAATGAGTGGTAACATCTTGTTAAAGAGACTAGAATTGTTGGTATGTACACGTCATGTATTTGTTCCAGAAATCTGTTTAATCTATATCTTACAGCAGCAAAGCCTGTAAGCCTGTAAATAGTTTCCCTGAATGCCTCCTCTAGTCTAATGGATTTTATTGACAAAACCAACATTTGTAGATCTGAAGTGAAGGCAGTAGCTACTTCTCATGAGCCAGCACTGAAGTTCATTACTGTCTGCTTCAAGCCCTGATGCTCACTGCATCAGCTCTTTTGGGTGGTTAAAACAACTTGGAGTGGAATTACTGTTCAAGCAAAAATCCTTGTACCATATGAGACTGTAGGGAAGACACAGTTAAGAGCATTTTTTACTCTATTGTTCCTTGCAAAAAACATTTGGTAATATCTTGAGTTTGTCTTTCAGGCTCAAAATATCCCTTTGGTCTTTTAAAGCAGGACTCTTTGGTGGCTCTCAATGTTTTTTAAATGTATTTTAAAGTTCTTTAGAACAGACCTGGGGTTAACAATCTTCACTTTGCCTCGCTTCTACAAATAATGTGTCTAATGGATGTTATGTTTATGAAAAACTGGATAAAGAAAAACATAATTTTCATCCTTACCACAATGTAATCTGGACAATGTAAGTGCATGTGGTATTACTGTAATTCAGTAATGGAAATTATTTTCAAACATTGTAAAAATACATGTAAAAAAAAAAAAAAAAAAAAACCAGCTTAAAAATGCTAATATATGCCTTTTAAAAACAACTTAAAATCTAAAACACCTGTTTCTTTTTTTTGTCTTTTTTGGCGACTTATTGCCAAAGTTTTAGTCACTGTGATTGCCTAAAGATCCAGATCCATTAGTGTCCATGACTCTTTATGTAGTATTTGCTATATAGTTGTAAAATATGAAGTAAGAACCATTATTTTGACAAGGTTCTGGTTTACAGAGTTATAAAGGATTTATTTTATCCCATATGGCTCCTTGAACCCCAGTCGGCCTCTGCAGATGGCCGCTCACACTGATCCTGGGTCTGCTGGAGGTTTCTTCCTGTTAAAAGAGAGTTTTTCCTCTCCACTGTTGTTACAAGCATGCTTAGTGATTGCATTCGAGTCAATGAGTCGATGCAATCAACTGGTTTTCCTTAGATAGAAAACTTTGAATCAATTTGACTGTATGATCTGGTGAACTGTAAGTGCTTGAGATGACATGTGTTGTGAATTGGCGCTATATGATTGAACTGAATTGAATTTAATATGCTGCTCTGACCCTCTATAGTGAAAGAGTATCCATCCTTTTGCATCTATCAGTGTAAAACAGATTATTCTGGTAAAAATCTTTGCAGGTCATGTTTGGGAGGTGGTCACTTTAATACAGTATGTATGAACATTTGCGTTAAAGCTTTGGGGAGTAGGAGAATGATTGCTGAGATGTTTTCAGGATTATTTATCAATTCCTTAAATATAAGGTGACAGTTTATGGGTTTGTAGAGAAGATGTGTTCTGCTAAAGGTTAGGAGCAGTTAAGAACCTGCACCTAAAAACACATTTTTAATAACAATTCAGTTTAAGTACAGCTTCATCCTGAAGGCGAAAGTTAACATCTAGAGAAACTCCAAGAGCAAAGTCTGCTTTTCCCTTCTTAACTGCAATCCCATCATTGGTTCTTTGTCTTTACTTAATAATACAATGGTATTATTCTTTATCTTTACTTATAGTCAATATTTTACCCAGCAGCTAATTTTTTATTTACATGAAAAACACATAGAAAAAGGTTGTGGGCCACCAATTGAAATTAGTTTATTTATATTGCGCTGACATATGTCATCTTTAATCATTTTACAGAGACTGATTAATTATTTTGGCGAAACGTTTTTTATATCAAAGTAAACCCAGCAGGTTGAAGGATGCAGGATTTTTACTGTTCGTTGTGACTTGTTGTGTTTAACTAAGAGAGAGTGTTGATGCTGCCTCTCACACCTCGATTTCTCATGTATCAGATCACGACCTTCCAGCGAAATAATTGTCCAATGCAAACCTGGAAATGGCTTAGAGCCGGGGTCTTGAATGTTTTCCAGGCTTATGACCCCCAAACTGATGGTGATGGAGCGCGGACCCCCTAATTGTATATATTGTATGAAATTGTGTTATATCAAACTGGTCCTATAGTCACTCTATTACAGATGGAGTAATGTGACTAAAGTAATTTCAACCTGGGATTATTAAAGTATTTCTGATTCTGGATTCCTGGTTGATGGGACAGGTGTTGTGAATGAAACGGTGCCCAGCTTAAAAGAGCTCCTGTGTGTCGCTGAATGTGTGCATTGATGACTTTGCCTCCAGTTATCTGTTTACTACAGTGTGTTGAATTCATGTTAATGTGTATTAAATATATTTCAATTAGTGTAAAAATTGCAGGGGGGAAAATAAAAAAAAAGTAATCAGCCAAAACTTTCACGACCCCTATGCAGTACCTCTGTGGAACCCCTAGGGGTCACGGACCCCTTTTGAAGACCTCCGGCTTAGAATGATAACGCCATTTGAGTCCACCTCTGTAAGGACTTTGAGACTTGAGTTGTTGAAAGATGGTAGAGGTCAGCTTTGGTCGGGGCTCATGTATTAAACTCTCATGTTTGGCCTCCAAAACCAACTAATCTGGATTTATATTAAGAGCAAGATTATCTCTTTCTGATTACTTCTAAGCTTTAAACAGGATTGAAAAAAATCTGCATCACTTTAAAATTATCAAGTGCTTTTATTGCACATTGTTTTAATATATTTTAAATTACAGGTCATTTGAATGTATGTAAACATTTCAGAGAGGGAAAAAAATACTTTAAGGTTTTAAGAGTTTAAAGTCAGACATTTTGAAGGTACTGCAAGGCTGACTCAGATATACAGTTTAGGCAAGATTGAGGTTTTCAGGTAATAAGGTTCCAAGGGATAAATATTTAGAGGAGTATAGTGCACACCTAGATCTAAGATTGATTTTTCATGTGACTTTAAAACTAAATAAACTTTAAAGTCTTATTTTTATATTTAATTTTGGACCATACCTTTAAAAAGTGGCACGATCCTACTGGATCCGAGTCTAACACAGTTTGACAGCTTAGCTGGGAGAAAATCCAAAGGCTCAAATTTTCAGGGATTAGATGTAGGTGAGATTTGATCTTTATCAAATAACCCTTTCTGTAAACTCAGATATGAGGAAAATCTCATAAAGCACTAAGTTTTACGGGATATGGTTATTCGTTGTGTTTTCTTATGATTGTTAGTCGTTCTGATTTTATTTTTTTTTTACTCTCCAGCTCCATAATGCGTTGGCATTTTAAAGATTTGATTGCACTTCGTCCTGACTTGACTTTGCAATAACTCATATCGGTCGGTGTTCGTTTTTCAATCTTCCCACATGCAGGGATAAAGCAAATGTTTGAAAAACCCTGAGAGGAGATTGGAAGCATTTCACTTAAATCTGTGTGAGATGATCGTCCTCATTCCTCCAATGTAATAATCCTTTTGTCTGCTAAATGCAAAGGTAAAAATGTGCTTGTTCTTAAAGTCCAGACCAAAAGACACAAGTTATCCGGAAGCAAAAGCCTCCTGCAGTATTTCCTCTTTTTTGCCCCACTGCCCACTCAGACAGTTATGAGGGTAGGCAGCCAGCGGTGCACATAAAGCCACTTGTAAGCAGGAGGATAAATGTCACTCACTGAAACCTCATTGGCTGTTCTTAAGCTCTTCTAACAAGAATAAACAAGCTCATGATCTCTCCTATATGTCATTTAATCAAATTCTGTTTTTCTTTCTTCTTCTTCTTTTTTTTTTTAACAACAACAATCATGTGTTGAAAAGTTTATATGCTTCCCAGTATAGATTTCAAGAGATTTATGCTTCCCATTAAACTCTCTAACTGAACACTAACAGCTTCTGTTTTTTATGGCTAGGTGCATTATGCGTCTGTGAAAATTATTTTCTTGTTATCTATTTCTCCACCGTGCTGCCTTTTTTTATGCTCCGTGTCATGTGCCCTGTTTTAATGGCCTTATTATATGGGGAGAATAAGTCACTGTTAGCTGTCTGGCATTTCTCAAAGTGCTATTTATTTTAATTTGTGAATGTTTTCCTGGATATATTTAGCATTGAATGCGAGGGGGTCTTTCAGATTTTGGTTTGATGGGCACCATATGTAAGAACTAACCCATTAGATTGGCTCCTGTAGGCTTAAAAGCAAGAGTTTTCTTTTAGACTTTGCTACTGACACTTATATTTAAGCATAAATTCATAGAGGTAGGAAGGAAATGTGATTGAAAAAAGATGAAAAACTGCTAACATGACAAATAAATTGCTGTTTTCTAAGGTTTCTTGGACAGAACTTTGACAGTAATACATGCATATAACCAGAGGCTGGTAAAAACTTGTCACAGTATTCTTTAGAGAAGCTTAAGTAAAGAAAATAAATTCATAACAGAAAAGGAATAAATATTATTTCTGTTAAAAATCATGTACCATACTGATGCAATGATGTACCATACTGATCATACTCACCATATATGTATATATCGGGTCATTTCCATTTTCTTTTTCCATTACCTTTAGCAGACATATTGCATTTACACCTTCTAATTTAGATGTAAGTTTAAAAGAGTATAAATAACAGTGAATAGTGATTCACCAATCATTTCCATATTTTTACTGTCTGTGTTTTTCCAGCCAGACTTACTTTACAAAAACTAAGCTTATCTTATGTTCAATTAAACTCATAACTTCTTGGTCTACCTTGGTAGTTATATCAAACTAAATGAAACTGAAGTAAAATCCTCTAATCTGTCTAGCCTGTCTCACCTGCCGATGTCCCATCACCCAAAGCCCCTGCCAATTGACTTTGGGATTCACCTAAGATCTCCTTCTTTAGCTCCTCATCCAGCTTTTCTCCTGCAGACCAGCGGAACCTTTACGCATCTCCTTCCTCACTCTCAAGTTATTCTCAGTCTCATTCATCCTCTGGCCAATTCCACCACCGGTGTCCGGTCCTCAAAAGGAAGACTAATCCCTCTCCAAAGCTCCTTATCAGAGCTCATGTCAGTTAACATCAACTTTTTTTCATTTATCTCAGTAAAATCTTTCTAATTGCATCTTTTTTGACCTGAGTCTCCCCAGATTAGGATATATTTATGTGGGGAGTTTGATTTACAAGAAGTTGGCACTTCTAGGGCTGCCAGGTATGGCGGAAGTATGGCTTTCATAAGTATTTGAGCTATTGTGTTACACGTAGCTCGCTGAATGCCATAACTTAAAGTCATTTTTATAAAGATTGGACTTAAAGTTTGAATTAACTGATTATTTAATACAATTACTTGGGTCTGTGTATAAATATCACAGAGGTCCAATTATGGAACTAAGGGGTTATTAAGGGTTCCCGCATTCATTAAGGTTAGAATCATCCAAGAAAAACTCCACCAAGGACTCAATGACATCTGCTTCTGCCATCCTGCTGCATTCACAGTGGAGCCTTTACACCACACTGGACTTTTGTGACTCTGCATATGTCTCAACAGCTGGCAAAGCCATAATTAAGTAAAGGATCTGATTAAATAAAAGCAGATATTACAGAATTTTATTGTTGCTATTAAGGTGAGGCATTTGCCAAGTCCTGTGTTGTTGTGTTCAGCATTAAATTTTGGTTTTTCAAACCCATCCATCCATCCATCCATCCATCCATCCATCCATCCATCCATCCATCCATCCATCCATCCATCCATCCATCCATTGACATTTTGCAATACCAGGAGATCATTAAAGATGACAAAAGGAAAGTAAAAACTGTCCCTTTGTTGAGCAACATTTACAATCCCAAGAGCCATTTTTATATTCAGTCCTGCCAATACAACTGAAGCATTATGTGACCTTTTTCAAAGAAAAAGTTAACTTATGTTTCATAAATATCTACTAAACATGTGTCTTGTTTTTGGCTGTGCCATTTCAAATTTAAGGTTTTAAAGCGAAGGAAAATTTTAGAAAATTCTGTAAAAAAAAAAAGAAAGAAAGAAAAAGAACAAGAAAACATAATTTCCCGAATAAAAAAATATCAAGAATATATATTTTTGTTATATTTAGAGTCAATTCATTTTGGAAATTCAATGCACACAATGAAAAAAAATGCTAATCAGCATTCTTTAAATGACATTGGGGTGTGTTTACTTAAGACTGTAAGGCTAAATATGCTGAAAGCAGGCCAACTGTTGCATCCTACAACTTCTGCTTTTTTTCTCTGCAATTAATCAGACAGGTGGACCAACTCACCTGCTAATACTGACCTCTACATTCAACCCACATATCTGAGATCACTTGGCAAAAATGCAAAAAAAAAAAAAACATCCATAAAGATGAGAGTTCAGTGAGCATGTAAAGAATTCATGTAAATATTTATAACTAGAGGAATAGAAGACATTTTGAAGTCATTAATTCTTTGTCTGTAAAAGTGTTTTCCAGTCTGTTATCAGCTTTAAGGCCTCCATTACTTTAAATCCCTCTACCATCGCTGGATTCTTTGGCATGTCGGCTTCACTCTACAATAGACTTATGATGCTCATATGTCTTGTATTATTCTCTCAATCAGATTAGAGCTGTTGTTACAGTAATGAGCCATCTATTATGTTGTTATTAGCCGTACATACGGTAGGGTGAGTCTTCTTTTGTGATTCCATCCCTTTTTGTAGCTTGCAAATAATAAAAAAAGACCCCCAAGTGAAAAAGGTTCTGTTCCCTGTGTGGTCAGTACTCAGCAGCACAGTCTTACTGAGTATTACTGCTTGTAAGCTGTTTTTTGTTGAAGACAAGAGGGGGATTTTCATGCATTTTTTTTTTCCTGCTGAGAGATTGCTATTGCTGTGAGATTATTCCACAGCTGTGTTTTACTGCTCTTTATTTGGTCTATCTGCACATTTCCCAACAGCTTTAGTATAAGGGACCATGGGGGCTACAACTGAACCTCCACTTAGGTCTAAAAAACATTCTTAATTTCAGACAATTATTATTTTTTTTTATCAATATGTTGTTGAAGAAGCAATCCTTTTCTCCAATTGACAACATTAATGCTCCTGTTGTGGGCAGAAGTTCATACAAACTCATTGCAATGAAAGTCTTAGATTTGGGGAAATATCTTGATACATTAGATCTTTTTCTATCTCTGACATATACAGTAAAAAGAAGAATCCAAAAGGGCTATATATATTGATTATTTTAGGTATTGATCAATCTATTAATTCTCTTCTCAATTCATTAATTAATTTAAAAATATATACTTCAATTAGTTCTAAATAAACAAGCAATCAGGATAGAGAAAAACTAGGAATGCACTCAGAGAGGGTAGACTTCCAGCAAGTAGCTAATTTCCCCAGAAAAATTGTGACTTCGAGTTTAAACCTGAATCCAGAGAAACTTTAAAACGAATGTTGCATCCAGATCCGGATCCTCAACTAAATTGTAAAATTTGTTGTGTGACGGAACACACCTTCTCTGAAAATGTCAAAATCCGCCCATAATTTGTTTTGTTATTTTGAAAAAAGACCAACCACTGCTGATTAAAACACAACCCTCTGGGCAGAGGTAAAAAAAAAAAAAAAAATGCAAATTGCAAAAAATTAAGAAAACAGATTTACAGTAATCAGAGACATTTAGTTTTATGAACAGTTCCAACTTTATTGGAAAAAATGTATGCATCCAATGTTTATATATGTATACATTTTATAGCTGTAGAATTTTGTCTGAATTATTGATTATTATAATAAGTTGGTTATTTTTCAGTAAAGAGACTGTGTAAAGTTAATCAAGGTAAAGATTCAATTTCGATTACCAAACTAGTTGACCATCATTTGAATTATCAATGAATCGCGATTAATTACAATTAATCACTATAGCCCTAGAACCAAAGTTTAATTAGTGAAGAACCCACATTAACATTAATATCAGTCAACTTAGCAAGTTATAGTGAAGAGCTCCCACTCTGTAGCTGTAAAAAAAAAACTTCTGCCATCCTGGTTGAATAAATGACCATAAAATCGTACCATCAGCCTGCTCCATCCCCTCCAGCATTCATCTTGGAATCATTTTAATGTTAAAACATAATGTTTCCAAGCTGGCTGTCGTGTCCATTGTGGCTGCTCGTAAATGTCTGACAGGAACATCATGTTTGCTTTCAGAATTCTTAAGAAAAATAAAAATATTAGAAATCTCGACATATTCGGCTCTCCTTAAAACTTCTTCCACATGACAGCTGTTCAGAGAAAAATAACAGAGTTCATATTCCACATCTGGCACATACTTTCCCATTACTCGTCTGCTCGAATAAACACGCTAACATGAAATATGTATATGTTTTGCTGTTTTGCTTCTGTGCGTGTCAGTCTTATCATCTAAATGAGAAGCACCACCCTGTACTGTTGCTGCAACGATCTGTTGCTTCATCAGTCAGCCTTCTAGTTATATTTCCAGATGATGGAGCCACATGGGCCCCATCAATCCTGAGATGCACCTCCCAGCACGGTGGAGAGCTCTCTTAACTTTTAGCTCTGACTTTCATACGTTCCTGTGATGAAACCTGCTTTTGGTTATGTTCAAATTTTTAAAACTTCCTGGACCTCCTCTACGATAATCAATATATAGTAAATGCCCATGTCAGTTGTTGGAGCGGGTTTATTTATCAGCTATACTTTTTTGTTTTGAAATATGATTTATAATGGTTTTGAATGCTAGGTTTCTTTCTTTGGAAATGTACGTTTTTTGAGGGAGAAAATGGTTATTGTTATCAAAAAAATGAAGCAATATTTCTTCCGGCACCATCTAAATATTAACCCTTCATAGGACAAGTTACCGTTTATCATCACTTTATAAATGGAGATTTATATCCAGCCATTCGGCTAAGATACTGCTAATGACTGTACATGTTATTTTGGTATTTGACCAATTGGATGAGCCCTTGAATGATATATTATGTTATATTATTAAATTATGCTGAAAAATAGTTAACAATTTAATAAAACAAAAAAGTAAGAAATGTAAGCTCCTTTATCCGCTTTAAAAATCTAAGGTTATGCTGTAACAAAACATTATTTTCCTTCACTCTGAATGTTTTTTATTAGTGATTTCTTATAGAAACACTTTTGTAACTTTTCTTAATATATTCGGGCAAGTGGCCGTTTCTTGTCATCACATTTAATTTTTGCCATCAAAATATCCATATTACTTTAATGTTACAAAGGTAATAATGTCATACCCTGTCCTCCAATAACAATCTTGGCTTGAAATTTTGATTTCCAAAGCATTTCACTGAGTGCCCTATTAAGGGTTAAGGCATTATTTTGTCACCTTTTTTTGATATACAGTAGAGGAATCGCCAGTGAGTTAGTTCCCCTGTTATGCATGTATACTATTTAATGGTTTGTAGCAGTTTTATTAAATCTTCTATATTTTAAAATTGTTTCATATTCATTCCTGTTATCTTTGCTTTTTTTTTATTCAAGTCTTTTTCAAGACGGCAAAAAAAGGAGAAAATATGTCATATTTGTTTAACCTACATCTGTTAAGGCTGTTAAAATCAACCTCTGCACTCGCCAACTGCTGTATAATTGTTTGTACTGTGCAGCTTAAATATGGTAAATCTGTTCCCCCCCTTTATTTTGGACAAATCCGTTTAGAGATCAGTAAATGGAATCCCACAAAGGCTGAGGACGGAGTTCTCCATACTACAATAGTCAATGTGACATTAAAACCCCCCCGACAGTCAGCTCCTCTGGTTTGCTGCTTTGAAATTTAGATTTGTAAATGTGATACTCCGACAGCGCTGAGGAAACAGTTCTGTGCCCCACACAGAGCTGTGTTTGTGAGGATGTCTGGTTGTATCAGGATCATCATGCCTGATGAGAGCCGGGACAGCTTTACCCCCCCGTCCCCCTGTAGGAGACACCGTGAGACTGGGGCAGGCTTCTTCTACAGAGGTTGTTGCTCGTTTACCCTGCTACACACTGATAATCAGCTCAGAGACACACCTTTTAAAAAAAAAAAACAGCCATTATGGTGCAAGTGTTAGGATTATGATGAGTGAGTCTTTTAAACCCTAATAATACCTGCTTCTTGCTCATATGTAATCAATGTAAAATAAAAGGCCTAAAGTTGAAAAAATCACTTAAACAAAGCTGTTAGGATTATTTTTATTGATGATGTTTAAGCCTGTTAAACCCTAACAATACCTGCCTGTGGCGTTTAAGAACTGATATTTTCGCAATAAGTTTATCTAATTAGGACAGTTCTGTCAGGATGTGGTTATCATCTTCATTATGTACACAAGAGAGATTTTGGGAATGAAATGGGGGCACAGACAGAGTGGAAAAGGTGATGTTTTTACAGTGACCTTTACATTATGTTTTCTTTTTTTTGTTTTTTTAATAATACATTGAAAACCCTACCAAAACAGCTAATAGCAGAGGTATATAGTACCATGCAACAGTATTCAGACTCCTTGTACATTTTGCCTTTTTGTCATGACAACAAATGTCAATGTGCTTCAATGGAATGCTTACCCTGGGGGAGTTGTATAGATCCATACCATGGGTTAGAATATCAGCTGAGATGACGGCTATTAGTAGTGCCCTAGACAACGCTGGCCTTTATGGAAAAATGAGAAGAAGGAAGCTGTTGTTCAAAGGAGCCCCTGAGAAGTAAGACGTCACTTGCAGTTTGTCACAAGCCATGCTGGGGACCCAGAAAACACCTGAGAAATATGCTTTTCATATGAGAGCATATATGTTATTATTTGTCACAAAGCAAAACACAAGATGTGTTAATAAAAAAAATACATAATGGTTGCAGCAACAAGCTACAGTCATACTTTATGCAGATCAGAGTTGATGGGAGATAGATGGAGCTGAATGAGAAAGAAAAACACTCAGCAACTCTTGAGCTTGTGTTTGAAGGTTATCTCTCAGCAAAACAAACCTAAATATACAACCAGAGCTTCTATTGATTGCTTAAGATCAAGCATGTCAAAAACTAGTTCTGAAGCGGAGTTCTACTGCAGGGTTGGAACATTTTCCCACTTTTAGACACCTGAATCAGATGATTGCAGTTCAGCAAAAGCATGTTAATCAGACTTCAGTAGAAATCAGGGGTGTTGAAGGGAAAAATTTCAATTATGCAGGACATCTGCCATAGAGGACTGACTTTGAACACTACTGGTTCAGATTTATGCATAATGATGTGTTACGGGCTGGTTATACTCTAGCAGCAGTGTGTCGCAGTGAGCTTGTCGCAGGTATGGCGCAGACATTTTTGATTTATGCTCGATATTGAAGCGTGGTCTGCGTTATGTTTATTCCACTCCACCATGCAAAAGGGGAAAATAGCTGAAAATAGACAACTAGCTGTGGGTCTAGATACGGTGCAGGGTGAGGAAGTGGGGGCAAGTTTGTGCGACAGCAGAGGGACATGAAGGCGAAAAAGAGCGGGGATCCAGGTGGAAAAAGGGTCCCAGCGTTCTCATGTACCTCACTCTTCTAGCTGGTCCAATTTCATGAGTTGTTTCCGCAATCGTGGTCATTTAAACAAAACAAGCCGCTAAGGTACCAAACAGGAGACACATAGTGTAGAGTGGATGTAGATTTGATCAATCAGAGGCCTCCTGTCTGCGGCATTGTATGGGGCCACCTACAATTTGGGAGAGGTGCAGCAGAGTGTCTGCGGAAGGGGGCAGGAAAGTCTCTGCGTTCACCGTGACATCTACGCAGACGACCTAGTTTTGAAGTATAAATCAGCCTTTAGACTGGACCAGTCAAAGTCCAAACCTGTAGCCATTTTAGACATCAAAATTAAAGGGACAGTTTGTAAGATTTACTTCCATCTAGTGGCGTACTAAGAGAATTACAAACAACAGAGTGGTGCCTCCCCGTCAAGCTTGTGAGAACTACTCCCCAAGCCAAGGAAGGATGTTCTACTCTTTCTGTTTTGGAGGGGACTTGAATAAGCTTTTTGTTAATTAGCCGGTATGACTTCTGTGAAGAATAACAGCAGCTGAAGTCGGAGCTCGACCAGAGTAGACTAACAAACAAACTAGCGGTCTCTGCCAGGGGGACAGACTGGTCGGACTAAACTGCCCTGTTACTAACATGACTCTAAAATAAAAGTGATTGTTATGTTGAATTTCACCATCTGTCAGGAATAAAAACCTGAAACTTCTTGTTTCAAACGCCTTCGTGCCGACACATTTTCAGATCCAGCTAAAACACATAAGGCTGACAAGTTTGTCTATTGACTATTCTGATGCAACACGCCGTCTGCCATTGGAACCACCGCTCTCTATTTAATTAGAAATTACTAATTCTAATTCTACTAATTCTACGAACATTTTGTTTTGGATGTGATGTTATTAGACTTTTACAGAATATGTAAGCCTATCTATTAAAGCCATATTTGATTTTTGCTATAAGAAATTTCCAATTTCTAACACTCTGCCCCTTCAATTCTTTTAGAGATTCTCCATCCAGGCTGACTGAGCATGTTTATAAAGATTTAATCTAAAAACCTGCTGCTGTTTAAGCTTGATCTATAGCACACTGAAGGGGATGAGCTGGAGAGAAATATGCATCAAAGATTTGAGATTTTCATTCTAAGTGAATCATGTTAAAACCTCTCTCACTTCTTAACCCATGCACTGATAGATGCTGGTCTGCATAAAAATCTCAACACAGTTTGTTAAAGGTGAAGAAGAAGCTCCTGCTAACTACTCTGTCTTTCTTTCTTTGTTAGCTCTTACCCCCTGGATCTCTACCTTCTCCCAGCCTGGTGTGAGAGACTACTCGCTGCTCACCCTTGACCTGACTAGGGATGAGCTTATTGTTGGTGCCAGGTAAGAAACTGCAAATCCACTCAGGTTTTCTCCCTAAAGAGCCCATTATAGCGAAAGTGATACCCCTTCTGACTCACTCATCCTGCGTGGTTTTTGGATAATGACACCTTTAACTTGCTCCACCGAGGTCCCTCTGGAGCAAGTTTAGCTTTAGATTTGGCAGGAGGAAGGAAATTGAGAGAAATGTGTCATGCTGCAGAAGTGTGCATGTGAGCATGCATGTTATGATGAAAGGATATGAGCTGAGCTTTCGTCTGGTTTGGCCTCGTTACAGTCATGCACATGGAAATAATACTGATATTGCATGAATGTGAAAGATCTCAGACTTCTATTGAATTGATAATAATTTACTGAGCTGCAACAGAGCTTCTTGGCTGGGAGATACACACACTCATATACATCTGTGTTTTTTCTCATTTCATTGCAGGAACTATATTTTCAGACTGGATCTCCGTAACCTTTCCCTAATACAGGTAGGATTTATTATGTATTTGGCTTTAAATAAATATTTAGAGAAATTATGTTGCTGCATAGTGAATTGTTGCACATTGTGTGTTAAATTTAAGATGGGTAATTGTGCTTTTTCTCATTTTTTTTTTTAGTCAGGGTCTCAAAATAGTTCAATTCAAATGTATATGTTTTACATATAAAAACTTTTCTCAATAACAAACATCCATCCATCCCTTTTCTGTCACCCTTATTCCTGCTGGGGTCACGAGGGGTGCTGGTGCTCTAGCTCCAGCTGTCTATGGGCAAGAGGCGTGTTACACCCTGGGCAGGTCGCCCGGCCTGTCACAGGGCAACACAGAGACAAACAACCATTCACACACACACTCACACCTAAGGAGAATTTAGAGAAGCCAATTAACCTAAAAGTCATGTTTTTGGACTATGGGAGGAAGCCAGAGTACCCGGAGAGAATCCAGGCATGCACAGGGAGAACACTCCATGCAGAAAGAAAACAGTTATTTTTTAAACATCAATCTTTGCACTGAAATATTCTGTCATGATTTGTGGACATTAAGATCCTCAGAGAAGAAGTATCTCCTGTAATTCAGTGAAAGGGTGGAGTCAGAGTAATAAAATATGCACGTCCAGGAGAAGGAGAGGGGGTCACTCCAGTGGCTGGAAGTTGGAGGGGATTTTGCTGGTAGTCGCAGGGAAGTGGGCTGCCATTTCACTGGTGTTTGACTGAAGGAGAGGCCATTTTGAATGGCTGCTACTGTACAAAAAGAAATATGTTGTTTAATTATTATCTTAATAATATTTACATCCCTGTACTTTTTATATTTTTTTGAATTTCTTTTTGTCATAAAAATAAAGGCATACATTGAAATTGTTTTAAATCATGTTTTAAATACTCAGTTGTTCCTTTTTTTTTTTTTATCTCTTTTTGAGAATCTTTATGCATCTATTTTCCAGTCACATAACTGCTCTTGTTACATCTCTAATTTGAGTGTATAATTATCAGTAGAAAGGCAATGACAGTCCAGGAGTCCGGCTTTTCCTTTTTCCTGAACAACCTTTTGTTAGCTGTCTGACTGAGTAGGGCTACAGAAAGGCTTATTGTTTGATGGTGCATCTAGAAATAAGTAAGAAAATTCTTAAATTGAGTGAAATGATCCTTGAATTAATAAGGTAAATAAGATGATTTGCCAATGGAAATAGTATTTCTACTCTTAAAATAAGATCATTAGATAATTTGAACTTAAGTACAATGCCATTTTTTTTTTCTTATTTTAAATGTAAATTGTCTTGTTACATCGGAAAAAGTGTCTAACTTACCTCCTTAATTCAAGACAAAACACACAGTTATTTTAAGAAAAAACGACTTAGAACGATTTAGATTTCAGTTTTTCTGAGTGTGATGTTTCATGTCCACATCATATAAAGTCTCTTCAAATGTGTGTTTTAAAAATATTAAACTATGTTCTTAGATCAAAGACACCGCTCTCATTCCATTCCCATATCTTTTCCACGCACATAATGAAGATTACTTTTTATCCTGGTACTGTAGAGGAACCGTCCTAATTAGATAAACTGCTTGGAAAAACATTAGTTCTGACACACAACAGGCAGGTATTGTTAAGGTTTTACAGGCTCACACAACATCAATAAAAATAATTCTAACATTGCTTAAGGGATTATTTTTTAAACTTTAGGGGTTTTATTTTACATTGATTACATATGAAAATTGAATCACACCCTTTAGCTTACTAAATTTCAGCTCTTGTATTAAAAGCAGCTCAATTCAAGCATGAACTAATTAAAAGAAATCTCTTACTAGAAATGTCCTAGAAGTTTTGACTGCAATAAATCAATTGAAAATTCAGTATCAAAGCATTAAAACTTCAACTGTAGCTATAACAGCTTAATAATATTTTTTTTATTTATACCACCTAACTTTACCGTTGATTTACAATACTTTTTTTTTTTTAGAATATTAAGTTTTGTTTCCTGTCTTGTTCTCTAGCATTGATCCTTATACTTAAGACTTATAGAGTCAGAAATGTTTCTCCTTGGTCTTTTGCAATTTCTGAGTTTTGCTCCTTGACCTTGCATTGCTTGAAAGATAAAAATACAAAAATAAATAAAACTGCTTATCAATGGAGATCATTAGGTAAGTCATTGCTAGGTTGCTTTCCCTCTTTAAACTGTGTTAACACAGACCTGCATATTCCAGGGTGGACGGTCACTTTGATAAATTAGTGCACTTAATTAGCAGCGTGTGGCTCCTACTTTATCTCAGTCCTTTGAAAATGTAGGTACGTAGCAGTATTAACATTGTTTTTTTACAAAAATAATATTTATTACAAATCATGTATCAAATTTAAGCCTAAATTCTACAGGAAGAAATGCAAATTAATATTTTTTAAAAAATTAATATCCCTAGCCCTCCCAAATAATCAGTTTAACTTTCTTTACCTTTTATTTAAGAGGTAAATTCAGACTCCCTTTTAGGTTTGCAGCAGCTATTTTATGGTACAGGATCCCCACATTTACATTTGGTGGCAAACTTGGATTTCTTGACTACATTTTAAAGAATATTGTAATTGTGTCATCTAATCCAGTAAAACATTTAGCCAAAAAAAAAAAAAAAAAAAAAAAAAGGGATTATAATCGCACTGCTTCAGAGAAAAAAA
>NW_015150692.1:223649-255600 GCF_000732505.1 Cyprinodon variegatus
TTTTTTTATGAATGTATCATCCCTTTGACTGACATCTGGGCTTTAGAATTTGGCAAAATATCAGATTTTTAATGAGCCAAATTCAGGAGTATTTTCAATCAGTGAACTGATCCATGTTCAGTGTATTTTTTTTGTATCCTTAAAATGCAGCATTGCTGTGCAGGTGCATAGCCACCTTAGTGAAGCTGCAGGTGATCAGAGCAACTTCACAGGGTCAGTGTGATAGTTCCCCTCTTAAGGGGAGAGATGAACATCACCTACAATGTTGAGAAATGATCAAAAGAAAAAGGAGAGGGCTTAGTTAGCAAAAAGACCATAAAAGAAAGACGATTTATAATCAGAGTTGAGTTGGTGGAGAGTTGAAATTCTGTTGAATATTTTTCTTCCCACATTTCTCACACACTGCTAAGTCAAGATATTTATTTTGTGACATAAATTCCCTGATGTCCAAAGGGACAAAAATATATTAGTCATCAGTTTAAAAATAAAACCCATCCAGCAATAGAAAATGTGAAGATACCAGATTTAAACAGATTTCCTCTTTTTGTATTCACCCTTAGATTTAATGTATGTTTATATTTTTAATTGCTGCTTTCAATGCTGGAGAGGATTTAATAATGATTTGTAGATTATGTAAAAGGCCTCTTGGTATTCTGGAGGAAAGAAACTTTGGTATAGTTAGCAGTGATTGCTCGGGGCCACAAGGTTGCTTTACTGTTGCATCACACAGTAGAAATGACAAGTCTCTCCATGGGTCTGTGTGATTTAAACAGAAATATTTCTGTCACCGCAGGAAGAGAACCGGTGTAAAATAATTCAGAGTTTCAGTCTGTAAATTAAACACGATGTCTTGTTTTTTAGCTTGGAAAAGTTTTACAAGCAGTTTTAGTCAAATTTTGCTCCTATTGTGGACTAAGTTTATTTTTTTTTATTTATTTTTTTTTTTTTGGAAACAAAATGTTTGGATATGGCAAAGAAACAGATCCTTCACCTTTAGAAAAAAAAAACACACAGGTGTGTTGTTTAGGATGTGCATGTTTGCGTCGTGATTACTTTTAACATGTTTTAGTTTTTGTCTTTTAAGGTCAATTTTCCACCGTTTTTTCATCTTTTTTTAAAAGCATTGGGTTGCTGGTGTCTTTTTAATAGTAGCTTCCGTGTGTTTTATGTTTAACAAACTCCATTATATGACTCTCTGGTGTTAAAAATGCTGCTTAACAAACTGCTTTCTGCCTTTAAAGTACAAAGAAAACAGCGATAAAGTAGTTTCAGGGATGTTTTGTTAAAAATTTGGTGGTTTAAGGAAACTGTAGTACTCATAGTTGCTTCACACATACATATATATACATATATA
This sequence comes from Cyprinodon variegatus, assembly GCF_000732505.1. Classification (NCBI taxonomy): domain Eukaryota; kingdom Metazoa; phylum Chordata; class Actinopteri; order Cyprinodontiformes; family Cyprinodontidae; genus Cyprinodon; species Cyprinodon variegatus. The sequence continues at coordinate 225,004 of NW_015150692.1, forward strand.
TATATATATATATATATATATATATATATATATATATACATTTTGCTGAACAGCTACACAGTTTTGCTGAATGACCAATTAAGAGCATTCTTAACGCTGCTGCCGTGAGCTAAACTCCTGCATTAAAAGGTGTTTTAGCAGGAAGCTAATAGTGTCATTACTAGCATGCAACCATCATATCAAGCTAACTGCACCCAAAGCTTACTAAAGTTGCACATATTTTCATTTCTCTACACTATATTTTGAAAAACACAAATGGCAAACAGACTACTATTACAGGGTTTTTATTTTTCCATCCTATTATGGATGGTTTTCTTTTCTTAGATTTCATTATGCATTTTGTTAATCAGAATGCATAATAAAACATAACAAAGTACACCAATGTAATGTGAAAAAGTCTTCTTTAGTTGCAAGCATGAAAGTTAAGTATGAAAACAATTAGTAACACTTTATTTTAAGTGGTGTGCATAAGACTGACATTACACTGTAGTAAATAGGACATAACACCTGTGATGAAGATGCAAGAGTCGCCATGGATATTTATGGCTGTTATCATTAAGTGTCTTTTGATAAATTATGGCACTTTTAATGCAAAGTAATATTTTTAAAGATGTCTTTATTCAGTCAGTTTCATGTTAACAGAGAAATAATTGTATTTGTAATGACTTGACTTTAACAAAGGAATCATAACACATCAATAGATATGTAACAACAGATCAATTATAAACCTTTAAAAAGTGTTTGCTCGGTTTACACAGCTCTGTGTAACAGCGTGCAGCACTATGACCTGTTAAAGAAATTGCAGGCACTTTTTCTTCACAAGCATTAAAATCCTGCCACATAAAAAAAACTTAAGTTCAATCCCCTGTGGCCGTTCCAAAAAGATGTGAAATTACTAACATACAGCTTATTCTCAATAATATTCCATTAGTTACTCCAAAAATACCAAAACAAAAGAGAAAAAAACAAAAATAATGTTTACACTCTTTAATCAGGGTTAGCAGAGTGTATGGCTCATTAAATAAAACACATAATCAAACCAAAAAAATAGAACATTAAAAGAGATATTGGCTGTAGGTGGATGGAGTGTATCATCTCTTCTCAACCTCGTTTTTTTCTCTCCCTATATAAAATAAATCAGCCGTATATGGAGCACGTTATGTTTTTTATTTGATCTTATTTTTGTCTCGGCCAAAGGGTGTTCTATTAATATAATTTACTTATATTATTACTATTATTTTAATTATTAGTTCAATGACCTTAGCCTTAAACTTTATTTTTCTTTAAGATCGAACTATCTGTTGAGATTCAAAATGTAATCGTCATTTTTACAAAAGAACAACGAACTTGTGTTTGAAGCAATAAAGTGCATAGTGGTAAAATGCAAACCCAGTGAAATGAGTAAATGTACTAACAACTCCTGTGTAACCCATAAGTAACCCCAGAGAGAACATTTAGCAATAGCATAGCAAACACAGCATGCATGAGAAAATTGACATTATGCAGCCGTTAATTGGCAAAACCACATGCAGTATCTTATCATTTGAGCAGCAGTTATTACATATCATCTCTAACATACCCACTTATTGCATGTACAGAAAGTGCAATTTAGCATCTCTTATTTGAAATCTGAAGATCAGGCCATCAATGCATATGTTAATGGCGCTGCAGCAATAAAAGCCATTTTCATTCAGTTCTTACTCAATTAGGCATTTAAGCTTTAAAACAGTAGTTTAGGTAAACCAAAAAAACCATGCCAATGTATTCTGACTATGGTTGACATTTTTCCCATCTTTGGCATATAACCACAACAGGTACATGTTTTGGAGATCTATTATTGCTAAACGTCGCAGATCTGTTAATGAATAATGATGCATAGGTTTTACCAATAGAAAAGTACATTTTCATTAAGCTCCCCCATGTGAATACTGCATAAAATCCCTTTAAATATTAAGGTGTGATATACCGCCACCATGATGTATATCTCTATCAGAATGCACTACAGATGACTTTTTTGTCTCTTTGAAATAGCACATATACAATAATTTATAAAAGATAAAAAGGTCATCAATAAAACAATGTCACAGTTTTGATTAATCTATTAAAAAGTACACCATAAAATGTACCATAAAAACAGCAGTATGGAGCTTAAGCTCGCTAGAATTAAAGGCCAATGAAAAAAGATGAGTTTTTAGAGTTATTTGAAATCCCCTGAGGCTCCAGCAGACCTAATAAACTGTAGACTATTCTACAGTTTAGGAGCTGCAGATGAAGAAGCCTGGTCTCCTTAAGCCACAGAATTAAAAATTAAAAGCACTTGTAATTAGAGGATATATGTTTGTGTAAAAATAAATTGATGCCCTACAATTAAAAGATTTAAAAACTAAAAGGAAGGTCTTTAAAGTAATCCTTAAAGAAACAGTTATAGAGTTGCTGTAGTCCTATCCAGTGTAAAAATAAAGTAAGAATGATGCTTTTGAGGATATTCTAGAACAAGATAGGACTTAACTTTATTAATCAACCTCAAATGTTGAAAATTAGACTGGACTACTGTTCTGTATAGAAAATTTAAGATAGTTGTCTATATTAAACGCAAAATATCTGATGAAGTTGGAACCAAAGAAATCAAGAGGATCAACAGCACCATTGTAGTCTATCAGCAAATAAAGATTACTTAATAAATCCTCTCAGCCTTAGTTTCATTTAGTCACAGGAAGTTTAGTTCAGCTATGTTTTAACATGGGTTGGCAGATTTTTTTACTGATTGACTGCCATTAGCTTTAAGTAGAAGATAGATCAGGACGGCGTTTGCACAAGAGTGAAATGAGGGGAAAAAATGAACTCTAGAGGTTGAAAAAACAAAGTAGAGAGAATTGGTCCTAAAATTGAATCTTGGGGTACTTTGAACTTCATTGGAGCCTCAGTGGGGGAAAAAATAACCCAATTACGGCGAAAAACTTCTGGGAGAAAGTGGAAACCTAAAATAGTGCAATTTTAGTTCTTTGGCTCCAAATGGCAAAATAAAATCCCATGGTCCACTGTGTCAAAGGCTGCCCACAAGACAAGAATGAATAAAACAGCATTATCACCCAAGTTTGCAATGGAAATAAGTCATTAACCACTTTACAAAGTCGTCTTTTTTGTCTAAGGTTTGTAAGAAATTTTAGTCCATGTTGATCTTTATAAGAGCATACACTAAAGTGTGCTGTAAGGAAGCAGGGAAACAACACAGAAGGTTTAATTAAATTAACAGTAGGTGAACCATCAGCACTTAAAATCTCATTCAGCAGTCGAGGAGGAATACAATCAAGTGGACAATATTAAGTAATATGATCTTGGACAATTTATGTGATCTGGAAAGTAGATAAAAGTTCTGACTGATTATAAACAGCAGCGGTTACAGACGATGTAGCAGGATATGAGGTAAAATGGCAGGGATCAGACCTCAGAGCACGCAATCTTTATATATTTTTCTCTCAACATTTTGAAAAGTGGAAAAGAAGAATCCAGACAAACTAAACCACAAGGATTTATTGTGGGAAAGACTTGGATTTCAGACACAATATTAGACATAAACCTTTGAGTTGTGTTACCCAAACAGTTTTTCTAAATCTCCCAGGAAACGTGAAGGCTGTCCTTCCATTTCCTTTCGCCAACCCGTCCGTCTCCTTGTGCTGGTGATGTCATTTAGCCGTGGGTCTGTAGCTGATTTACATCTGCTGATCAACATTTCTGTCCTGGAAATCCTCCAAACAGCGAGGAGTAGTTTTAGAAAGCTGTAGAGAGACAGCCATTACATTGAGGAAAGGGATCCTGTGTGGCTTGCACAAAAGTACAAAGGATAAAAAAGGACATGAAGCAATAAAGTGCTTCATGTCCTTTTTTGCACTTTTGTGGCTTGCACAAAAGTGCAAAGGATAAAAAAGGTGATCAGGTTTATAGAGTCTATAATATGGGCTTTGGTTTCACAGCAAAGAGGAATATGTGTTATTTTTAATAAATAATTTGATTCAAGATTGCTATTAGCTCCATCCACCTTTTCATCAACTATAACTAGCGTACATATCTCTGCTGTTGAAAAAAGCTTCCCCAGTATATGATGGAGCCAAAACCACCATTGTGGTATGTTTAGGATGGAGGTGAAGCGTTTTTTTTTTTTTTGTTTGTTTGTTTTTTCCGCACAAAGAATAGCTTTAATGTTTTTATTTTTGTTTACTCTGAGCATTTTCCCCTTCATGTTTCCCTAACATTATTTGAAGAACTAGAGTCTGGATTCCTGTTTACTTTCTTTCAAAATGTGTTTTCTTTTTGGCACTCTTCCCATATGAGACTTACAAAGTCACTTTTCTTGACATCAGATTCTTATAGCTGAGGTACAGATCTGAATTATTCCAGCATCAGATATTTATGACATGTCCATGGCTTGTATAATTATGTGCTAATAATAAAATCTCTATCTGATTAATGAAAGTTTGTAGCTGCAAAATGATGATGAAAGGTTTTTTTTATACTTTGCAACCAATAGAGTGACATGCAATTAATCTGTGCGTATTTATCAGACTAAAGAGCAAAGCTTAGTATAAGACACAGCAACTAAATTTTTTGAAAAAAAAAACCAAACTGTAAACATACATATTAAACCACACTGAGCTGGAAGGCGCTGATATCAACTGAATTGTCTCCCACCAAACCTGTTGGGGGAGCTCTACATATAGCAACTGTCAGCTTGTTGGCTCAGGCTGTAAGTGTCACTACCCGATCTGTTCCTGCAGCACGATCCGTTCTGCGTATGCACCATCAGCTCATTTGCGCATCCAGATATACATCCTCGATTTTTTAAAATGATAAAAATACCTAAATGGTGTTTTCCCTTCTCAAAAATAGTAAACGTACTAAAATATAATGCGTTAAAGGTTAATAATGTATTTCTTGATAAAATAAATGCCTTAAAATTCTTTTATTTTATCAGTCGTCTCTGCCCGATCTGCACTGAAAATGGGATCCTACGCTACTTGTGGGAGCTACTGTAACTTTTTCGGCTTTGGATTGAAACATAAATCTAGTGTTTTTGAGTTTTATGTTTACATTTCATTTTTAACCATTATGCTATATGGTGCGTAATCTAAAGAAAGAAAGAACTAAAATGCAGGTACAGTAAACATGGTTTAATCATATTTTTGCTCTGAGCATGTCTGATGATGATGTCAGAGAAGCAGTTTAACGAAGAAAATGTAAAAAGCATTAAAAGTGTCTCACAAAAGTCATAAAACACTTTTTATAAATGTGTATTACTATTATTTAGTAAGTTAAAGATATAAGTATGTATTTTTAGTACCATAATTACATTATTTATGGACAGACGGGCTTATATCTGTTCTCGCATGCGCAGAACGGATCGTGCTTCTGGGACAGTAAGAGCTTCTACTGAAAGATAGAATTTGTCTGCTCTTTTTTTCAGTTCTGTAGGAGTTGATACCAGTCTTTTCATTGGATCGGTAGCTTTAATGTGGCAAATAAATTTCAAAATGTGCAAATTTGGGACATTTGTTCTGTGTCGTGTCCGCTGCTAGCATGTTCTTCTGCTAAATGAAAATTAGCCATTTATTGTTTCATTTCCAACTTTAAATTCCCCTTCTGGCAGTTAGGAAAAAGCTGCACCTTCTTTGAATCCACATGGTTCAAAGCCTGACGAAAAACGTATCAGCTGTAAAAAACGGTAATTTAATTTACGTTTTTATCTCCATCCAAAAAGATGCATTACTTTTTCTTGTGAAATGCTTGTGCAAGGAAAATTGTGTAAAGTGTAATCTCAGAAGGCGACTGTCTGACATTTATTTTAGCAGAGCGAATATTAAAATTTTACTGACAGGGTTTTGTATTTTTCAATGCCTCTGTAGGAGTTTGAGCTGCGAAAAAAACAAAATTTGACAAATTTCTGTCAGGCCACACAGTTTTTATATTGTGAAAACTAACATTTGCATTATTTTACACAAGATCTCAATACAAGACGAGAACCCATCACCAGGCTGGACTTGTCAGACAATGTCTCCTTTCACAGCGGCCACCACTGAATGACATGGTGTGTACAGCTGCCACCCATGTGTCACTGCCAATATCAATGCGCCCTTTGTCTGAATGTCCTAGTTGTCTTGTTTTTGAGGAGTGATGTTGACTTAAGAGGGTTTTCATTTGTTATTCGCTCCAGTCGTGTTGTTCCCTTCAGCTCTATCAAGCTGTTTCTCTTGTCCTTTACAAAAAGCCCTCTACCAGCCTTATTCTTCTTATGAGATATAGAAAATACGTGCATACACATCTGTGGGTTAACATGCACGCATACAAGATATACAACCTAGGTTCACCCTAATGAAACTCTTACATTCCCTTACCTTTCTCTGTTATACATTCACATCTGTGCACCCACTAGCAGCATATAAGCTAATGAGGTTGATCCTTCATCACCCTGGCAAGAGTAGCATTGTCATTTGTGATGCCAAGGTTAAAATCAATGGGAACATTATACAAACCGCCAAGTGAAGCAGAGAGGAGGGTCTGGGCCCCGGTGCTCATATGCCAGTACATGAAGCTGTCCAAAAAGACAGAGGAGGGCAACATCCCAAAATAATTTTGTGGTTGTAAAAAAAACACAAGTCAAATAGATTAAGACCTGGCTGTAAGTAGAATATCAGCTTCACAGTTTCAGGAAAAGCTAATTTAAGTTAATTAGAGATGGATCCGATACATGTATCGGATATCGGCTCCGATATTGACTAATTAGATGTACTGGATATTGGAAAAATAACTCAGATTCCTGCATTTAAAACCATTCCTTTCATTTTCCTATCAATATTATACACAGCAATACAGGCACAGTGAGTTTCAGGAAGCAGCTGTATTGTACATTACATTTTAAAGAAATAGAACTTTATTGATCTCACAATGTAGAAGTTCACTCGCTGCATTTAAGCCATCCCCTTGGGAGCCATGGGCTGCCACTGTGCGGCGCCTGGGGAGCAGTGTGGGGTTAAGGGTCTTGCTCAGAGACCCATAGTGGAGGCTGTGCAGACCGAACCAGGTACTTGCAACCTTCTCAGAGTACAAGCGCACTGCTCTAACCACTAGACCAAAATCAATTCAATGATGGGGCATTGCAAACATATCTATTTGCGCTTCCCTTTATATGGAAGTGTTATTCATTTTTACTGCTAATGTCCTCTTAATGCGTTAATAAAGAAAAAAATTACACTCGTCTTAATTTGCTACCTTCTTTAACAATTTTTATGTTGAACCTGATGGCTTCTCTCCCATGGCAAGTGATGCGGTTACTTTACTTAGCAGTAGTATCAGTAGTAGTATTCAACAGTAGAAGTATTGGCCGATACCGTCAGCTCTAGTATCTATTTCAAAGAAACAGTTCAGTGTTGCTCTAGTTTTAAATTATGGATTTTGGATGATATTTTCTTGAATTGACAGTATTTTTAGGAATTTCTAGATCTTTATTGACTTTGCAACTGAACCTTTGTATGAAATCATACAACCTTAAACTGGTGTTTACTAAACTGAGTTTTTCTATTTAAATAAATGCTATGAGATGTTTCTGCAAGGCAGGAAGAGGCTCTATAAAAAAATTTTTGGAGGAAATCTAAAGGAGGGCAATGTTTATGTTTGCCTGATTTTATTTCAGTTTCACTGATTAAAAGGGTGGAACTTGTAATGTATAAAAGCTTGCGGACAATTGCACATACATAGTAAACAGCTGCCTTTAATCACAAGTAAATGATGACTCCAATATCTATTGTTTTATCATTACTTCCAAGTAATGAAAATCAGCAATTCAACGTTCCTCTGTAAAAAAATTTTTACAGCTGAATTGCATTGTACTTTCATGACTCTCATTCACTCTTTTTACATGGAGGATAGTGATAAAAGTGGAAAATGTGGATTTGTGGTGACTTACTTTATAATGGCTGTCCATGCATCATGTTAGATCTATCCTAACTGCATTTAGGCATGTCTTTTTTCTTATTTCTGGCTTTCTGTTTTAATTAAATTTCTTCAAGGTAGCCAGCTTAACATCCAAAGATGAGTTTGTTTAGATGATCCTGCAGGGTGTCAGGGTTTATTTTTTAGTCAAATGTCTTCAAGGTGGGCTGCTTTATAGCTAAAGAAAGCTCCATAGAGCCCTGCCATGACTCTTAACAACAGAGCAAGAACATCAATGAAGTCTGAAATTAGCTTTGCCTTTTTCTATTCAAGATGGAGGAGCTTTGACCTTGCTTACTTGTTGGTCCTCTGGTTGGCAGTTCTCAGGTGGTTTTATTTCTTTTTATCCACATACTGTTGGAATGGTGTAAAAATGTTCCTAATGCTTGTTTGTTTTAAAACATTTCAGCTGTGTTAAATGTAACAAGGATATAGCGTTGGTCTTAGACATTTTAACTTCAGTGAAGAGGGTAAAGCTGTTTTTTCTCAACCATCAACCTCTCCATGGCTTTGTTATTAACATTTGAATCAATAAAGTCAATATTGGAATATATCAACATAATATCAAAGTATTACTTGTACATATGCACACTCAGAATTATATCAACTAGAAAAAAAGAATACTTTAATTGTACTGCACAGACCAGTTAAACGTAGTAGTTGTAGAAATGGAGCTGTCCCTGTGGGGCTTACAGTAAAGCATCATTGTCATTACGATGAAATGAAGGTATTCCAATACGTCCTGGTGAAAGTCACACTGAGGGTGCTCGCACATTACCTGCTGATTGATTGAAAAGCAAACCAGTAAGGATTGTCGTCCTGCGGTGGGATTACAATGCTGCTTTCATTCATCTTCCTTCCCTACAGTCTCTAACTAGGCCACGGTCGTCACCTGTAACCAAACACTGCTGTGTCATGTTTCCTTTAAGTGTGATCCTATTAAAGAGAGTATTTTATTCTTTTGGTCTTTACACTGTTTGCATGTTATTAATAATAGAGCCAGTCGCTCTCCAACCTGAATCAGGTTGGACTTTTTGTGTCAGAACAAGAAATGAACAGTGTTCTCTCAGTGTATTTATTTTCCTTTTCCAGTATGGGGGGAGGTCAACGATGCATTTTGCAATTTCGCGGTGACAAAGCGTTTTGAAGATAGTCGATTCTGCAGGGGACGGTAGATAAGGGGGTAGGGATGTTCCGACGAGGTGCTGATGCCAGGGCTTTTAAAAGCTCAGCCCAGTCCATTCTGTTCAGGCACCTGGGAGAACACCTGCCTCTGCCATTAGTGAGCAGGCAGGCGTAGAAGAATGAATGCGTAGGCAATCAGCGGAAGAAAAAGAGCAAGAGGAAGGGGAGGGGAGATGAGGGAGAAGCAGCACGGATGAAAAGGTGGGTCGCTGCCAGAGAAAGAAAGACAGGGAAGATAACAGGTGAGAAAGGAATGATGAGGACAAGCACTGACTGAGAGGACGGGGGGGTAAAACCACACTGGCTTCAGAGCAGAGAGTGGGACAAACAAGAGATGGGAGTGAATATTAGTGAGCTGTGTGAGGCAACTGATAAGCTTTCTCTGTGCTCCACCATAGGGTTTTTATTTAAGGGCTGTACCAGACACAGCAGTCCTCTCAATGCTCAGTGACCACACCCCTATGTTAAAAACCTTACTGTCAAATCTACATGTGAAAATAGCTTAGGGATCAGTCACTGTGCTAATGCATTTAATTGCTAAAGACAACATCAATGATTGGAAGACAAATTGACCAAAATATGAGCATTTAATCCAGGAATCCATAGTCATTATAGCTAAAGATCTGTTAGATGCGGGTGTAGCTGAAATAATCAATTCATATAAAAATTCTCCCTTTTCTTTGCTAAGATTTGAAATCGATTAGAGCGCTCAACAAATCAATTTCTGACTCTTTTGTCAGTTTTTGGAAGGCTTTCTTCCAAGAGTGTGCCTCTCTTTATGCTGCTGTAAATGGTTACATATGGGCCAAACACTGATATATCGGACATCTAGATATTCAAGAATAGTTCATTTGACTATGCAGCAAATTCTGCACGATATATTATCTGGCAACAGTATTTTTACAGGATTTTGCTTTTCTGCAATCTATCTCAATTACAACCACAAAAGCGTTCTGTTTCTTTTAGGGAATTTTATGTGACAGAACAGCTCAAATGATTGCAAAACTGTGTAGTAGAAGGAAAAAGGTAGAATATTTTTCAGAAATATTAACTGTTTCAAGCATTTATTCTCAATCCTCACCCCTTTAGACGTCACCTTAACTGAGAATCCTTATATGTTATGTGTTATCTTTTAAAAACTGTAATGTTCCCAACACTTTGTTGGAGAACACTGGGAACAAACGGCATTATGCAAACTCTGCATTTCAATACAAATAAATAAATTAAATTAATTAAAGGTATGAATAAATAGAAATAGCCCAAGATGCACAGAAAATTATGGCTTAACTGCAGCAAAGAAAAGAGTTTTAGTAAACTTAGATTTCCTGGAAAGAAGCTGGATATTCAGACAGTGCTAAACAAAAAAGTCTCTTTTTGTTCTTCTTTAATTACATAAAACATATTTAAATATGATTAGGAACTTAAATATATTTTATACTGCTGCAAGATTGATCGTTTTCCGTCTGGAAAAAATAGTGTCTTGCAATGCAGTGAAAAATTTAAATAAAAGATGTAAATTTTTCTTATAATAAGTGTATTTTCCTTTGCTTTAAGTAGGTAATTAAGACGATTTGCCAATGAAACAGGTTAATTAACATTAAAAATGAGATAAAAACAAGTCCATTACCTTATTTTATGAGAATAACATCAAATTAATTTATAGGGCAAAAATAATTGTTGCATTGCCAGATCATATTGTTTAGGTCTACCTGCTGAAACTGAAGGGAAACAAACTTTTTTTAAAGAACTATTTCACTTTTCTATCAGTTGTTGCAGTCTGAGCCCAACAATCTTGTGTATGTGACTGTTTTTTAAATATTGCTATATGGATGAACCCTTTTCGAAACAGTGTTTTTGCTGAATGAAGATGTATGAATAAATTTGCTTTATCAAAAGTCTAATATGCATAAGATACAACTGTTTCTACAAACAGTGCATCCTACAAAACACAAGCACTATCAGCCATTCAGCTACCCCACTGTGGGATTACGGTACACAGGTGTACTGCTGACTACAGTATGAGGATCAGACACTGCTGTGTACTCTTAGAGTTCAGCATCCGTCTTCTCCACCTTTCATTGTTTTGTTTTTCTTCTTCAACTCTCCCCTCTGTCTTTTTCTTGCGGGATATAGAGCTCGTATTATTGCTGGAGGTGGGCCTGATTGCAATCCACCCACATGTACTGTCCTAGCGGCACCCACTGACGGTGCTCCCTCTCTCTGATGTGGGGGTCAGCCAGATCTCTGCTGCAATCAGAGCGGCAGGAGGAAGGTGGTGGGAGGCATGTGCCGGCTAGCACATGTGTGAGTGGTGGGGGATGAAAACAGAGGAGTGGGAAGAGTGGCGGAAAACAGTGGAAGGACAGAATAGCTCGAGTGTTTGATGGGTGGGAGTGGGAAAGGAAAGCTAAAGTAAGAGCCCTGTTTTCTATCATCTGTTTCTCTTATGTTTTTTTTCTCCCTCTCTCTCATTGTAAGGAGGTAGTTCTGCCATATGTGTGCTCCAAGCAATTCTGTTTCTGTCAGAGGGAAATAATGGAGTGATGGCAACTTTTGATGAGCAAACTTCACTGTAGTCTTATAGTCTTTCACCTTCTTTCTACTTCAAAACACTTCAGAATAACACAACATGCTCCCTATTTCGCCGGATTATTTTCTTTTATCTGATAAATGCTACCAAAAAGAGATAGAATATTGATTTTTTTTTTTTTTTTGCAGATATAATCATTCATGAGCACAGAGTTGCAGAATTTCTTAAAATGTTTCTGTAGATACAGTTCAACAGGGACTGATACAAGGACAAATTGGAATTAAACCCACATCTTACTAATTGTAACTTCTGGTTTACTTTTAGCTCTGAGCCAGCTCAATATCTTGATCAAACCAATTCCTTTAGGGGTCATTCCTGCTGCTAGATATCATTAATCTGAGCCAAATAGTCATGCCATATGTCACACAATTGGACTGATCTTCAGAAGTTTTGCAAGTGTTAAAATAGATGCATATTTACTTTTTTTTTATATGTCAAAGAAATTTAAAGAAGATGCAAAGTGAATCAGCACACATTTACCACCTGCAAAGATTTTTATTTTATTTTATCTCCTACTCATTGTGGCCATAAATTCCAGACGATGGAGATCTAGAAAATAAATAAAAATGTCCTAAATTAAGTGTATTTACCTTAATTTGAGTCGGTAAATGAGATGGTTTGCCAATGGAATTAGTATTTTTACTCTTAAAATAAGATAATTAGATAACATGCTCTTGAAATAAGACAATGTAACTGTGTTTTCTTATTTTGAATGTAAATTGTCTTGTTCCATTAGCAAAATGTCTCTTTTACCTCCTCAATCCAAGAACAAATGCACATATTTTAAGAAAAAAATGACATCTAGATTTCGATTTTTCCAGCATGGACATCCAGAAATGCAAATAATAAAACAGTATTATAAGAAAATAACATCTCAACAGGCCAGTGCAAATGCATGCAGCAGGACGGCAAACATGCTTAATACAATTAAATAAAAGGAGAAAAAAGTTAAACTCATTACTTATGGCAAAAGGGTTTATTATGTTTTGGTAAATTCTTAGGCATGTGACTTTTTTGCATTACATTGGGTGAAGCTACTGTTGAGAGGAACTGGTGCATATAAATCCACCTGTTTAGAGCAAAATCTGCCTTAAATCTGACTTTGACTCCTTCTTTGTTGGGGAGGGATGAGATTCGGGAATGTCAAACGGCAGACAAAGTCAACTTTCACATGGTTTATATTTTATCTTGTATATATTTAACTCTAACTTCATTTTTTTTTTTCATTTATTTATAATCTTAGTTGGATCAGCTGTCACTTTTTTCATATAAATATCTTTTAAATCTTGTCAGTTTTTTCACTCCGCCTCCATTTCTGATGTTAAATTTTAGATATTTTGCATAAAATACTCACCCATCTTTCTTCCGAATGTGCTCCATCTGTTCATCCTTGCTTTCATCTTTCTCAGACTGTATCCTGTTGTCAATTGCTGTTGGTGGTGGATCAACTCCAAGAGATTGCTGTATAATAACCAAGTTATGACTCAGTTTGATCCAGACAGTAGTCATCCTTTGACTGGGTCCTAGATGTATTTTTTTAACACCACTGCAGAGAAATTAAACAAGGTGTAAAAATATCAATATATATTTATTGGTGAGTTTCAGAGCAGCAATTCCTTTAGTTTGATCCAACATCTGATTATATTGACAACTTAAAAACATTTTTTTATTTCTAATTTTCATTGTAAGCAACCACTGTGAAACATGAAACTATACATTATTGGATGGTTAAAGTTGTTATCTGATATAAAGTGTCTGATTTTTGCTCCTTAGTAAAGAGATATTTAACTTCATGAAATCTAAATTGCACTTTATCTCCCCTATCTCAGAATCTAAAACACCTAAACCTTTAAAACCAGAGCTGGATTATTTTTCACAGTGTTGAGATTTTTTTTTGATTACCAATAAGGATTTAATATATTTTTACTCAATTTGGAAAATGTTTTTTGAATGCATCTTTGGCTATAGTGATTGATTTTTGGGCACAAAATAATGAAGTAAGAAAAAAAAAGCTGCCACTAGTGATGAATGACATATTAAGCCCCTGACTCACTTCAATATGTGATAAATCACCGGGTTCTTAATCCTGGTCAGCACCTGCATGTTCTGAGTTAGGTTCAAATCTCTTGTACAACTACTTCTAATCATTCAACATACACTTTGCGTAATGTACAAAAATGTTTACCCCCTTTAATAAGTTACCAAACAACATTATTTTTAAAATTCCTTATTTGTGTCTTTGTCTTCTTTGCTCCCAAAAACTGTATGTCAATTTGACAAACGTGTATGTGATATTTTATAGTAAAAACATCCCTTTATAATTATGTTTAAAATAGCCACTTTTTGATCGCCGTAAAGAGTGACACTTCTTTTTCATAAGACTAGTGACCATATGTGTCAACTCTCCCATTTCGAGCAGGAAACTGCTGTATTTTACCCCTTTTTCCCGATTTCCTCCAATATTGGAAGTGTCCTGTCATTTTCCTGCATTATTGTTTCATTAAACTACATTATAAAACTGAATAATCTGCCTCTTAACTGAGCTAGCAGCACAAATTAAAATCTGATTACCTTATTCTACTTTGCAATGGGTGGAAAGTGTTTTAAATTAAGTGTATTTTAGATTTCTTGGGTATATGTCATTATATATAATGGATTCTGGAGATGGATTTGGGTAACCAAGCAACTCGCAGCAGATGTCATAAAATGTCCTGAATTTGCAAATCCAAAACTCGACAGGTATGAAAGTGACACAATCTTTAATCTGTTTAAGTGCACCAGCTAAAATAAATCTTACTAAATGAAAGACAACATCTGGGCCGTTATTTCTACTACTTACATATAAGATGAGAAAAAGTTAATTGTTACAGAAGTTATTATGCTGCAGCTTCAGCAACCCAATTCTACTATATTAACAAACCCCAATGAAGATTATCAGTCAGAAAATGTAAATTTGGTAGCAAAATTTTAAAATCTTTTAAGGTTAATACCTGAGTCCTTAGTGTAGACGAGTTTAGAATATGGAACTGTAAAATGTTGTTAGAATTAGACCACCAAAAAGACCTGCTTCGGTGTGCAAAGCCGCTGAACCAAATTTTAATGCACAGCTGTCATCAAAACACCTTCGATAAAAATGTCGCAGCTCTTTCTTAAGAATATCCTAAAAACTGTTTTTTTGCATGTTTTATGCATTGCTCTATAGACACCAATTAAAGTTTGGCTTTATGCAAGTTGAAACGTTTATGCTTAACGCCACCTGTAGATCATGTCTATAAAATAACTTCAGATGGTAGAAATAAAGCGTTTCTCACTGACTTCCAGGAATGCAAAGAACATATTTTGAAACTTTTGAGCACTGAAATAAGCAAACCGACGCACAACTACGAAAGCATTTAGTACTGATTCTACAAAGACAGAAAAAGAAAATGAACCTGCCTTCCAAATAAAGATAAACAATCAATTAAAAAAGGTGCTTAATATAAGCAGAGACAGAAAAAAAATCATTTGTTAGGAACTGAGCCTAATCCAAGGTGGCATTGACAACTACATGAAGTGTAGAGTTTAATGCTCTTGCACCAGTAGGTTTATCAATATGAGCAACAGAGGAAAACACAATTTGTTTGTTCTTCCCTTGGCATGAGCTGTGAGTGAATGGGAGTGAGGGGCGGCGATGGGAGAGGGAGGAGAAATGTCTTTGTCAGTGCATCAGATAATCTTAATACAGACACAACAGCAGCAACATAGAGGTGGAAAGTAGGCACCGTATTATAGTCTGGATGCTTACATATCTGTCTCCATCTGTCCGCCTTCATGCATACTTCACTGTACCTTATTTTCCACGTTTGGTGAAAGAAATCAAAAGGGTTATTCACTGTTTGACATTCCCCTGCAGCAAGAAGTGTTGCTCCTAAGTGGAACTGTTGTTGAATTTCTGTCAGGTTCACGCCTGTCAGTGGTCGTTCATTATGCCTCTCGCTTTCTTTCAGCAGTGAGATTTACATCAAAACATGGGCAGTCTTTTTCTTCATCCAGCCATCCAATCAGAGATCTCAGACCACTGTAAGACAAGAAAAAATGTTGTGAAAGAGGACAGAAAGACATTCTTTATGTTCAGTGAGAACAGTCCAGTGTGACTTTTGACTGTTGTCTCTGGTCTGTCATGTGTGTTGCTGTTGGATCGCAATGTTGCAAGTAATAGGGCACAAATTCTCATCTGACTGCCTTGCCCTTTCTCAGAATGTAGGGTTGGATGGGGGTTTTAATAGGGTGCAGGAAATGAACAACCATCCAGCAACTCTTTGGTATGAAGGTTTCTGACTTTTTAGGCCTGCTTGTTTCTAAGGTCACCTCTGTTTTGATTCCAACACATTTTTTCTAGTGGGAGACTTCTTTTTTAGCTGGGAAATGGTAGTGAATGCTAGTGAACCCACTGTTTTTGGGTCATGGGATTTGTCCTTAAAGCAGTGTTTGCGTTCAGAGTTGTTTCAGCTGAGTTCTGGGATCCGGCTCCCACAGAACATGGAAGAAGATACATGTCCTTTAGGTCAGGGGGTCTGTCACCTTTGAAATCCAAATAGCCATTTCACCCAGAGTCCAGCAAAGTAAAAGTGGTTTAGATGGGTTTTTTTTTTATATTTATTTGTATTTTAAGGGTTTTTTAATAGGGAAAAATGACAAATACATGGATTTTCTTTGATTGGATGGTGATATTTGTGGAAAATGATGTTAAAAAAAAAATTCCAAGGCAATGACAATAAAAACAAGTACAATTAGCATAAAATATTAAAAACCTGCTAAAGCCTTGAACCATATACCATATTTAAAACCTTTAGCCTTTATAGGGGCTCCAAACAGCCACTTGTGACTCTGGAGCCACAGGTTGCAGACACCTGCCCTAAGTGGTTCCACTCTGATCCCTTTAACTAAAAAACTGTCCACTACACTAAAGCAAAGTTGCTAATTTGTTTAATATTTGGGAAAGAATATTTAAACCTTTACAGCAAAGTTGTTTTTTTGCCTGCTGTTTTTCTTCCAGGTAAAGATTTTTTTGTTCTGTTTAAAAAGAAAATAACATTCCCATATGGGGTGATTTCTGACACCGTGCAGTAAGTGTACCTGAAGAAGTCTCTAATTTTTTACTGCGTTTACCTTAAGCTGTACTGCCCATCTGTTTTCTTCTCCTGTTGATTGTTGTTCTTCCAGAACAAAAGTGAAAATTAACAAATGAAAAATCAGCAGGGTGAGAGAAAGAATGAGAGACAATAAAAAAATACTGAAATAAGTAATGAAAAAATTGAAAAAAGCCACAACAGCTTAAAAGAAGTGTTGTTGTTTTTTTAGCCATTGTCATGACAGTTGTGAAGTTATGCTGCTGTTGTTGCAAAACAGAGAATTTCCACAATATCTTTTGTGCTTTTTGTTCATTTCTTTGCAACATGGGAAATTGCATATTATGCGGTATGACCTGAACAAAATTGTAATTTCCCTAAAGGTATTGAATATTACTACAAGATCAAGCTGTTTTGTAAACTTTTTTACTGCTGAGCCGTAACCGACATGATAACGAACCAACCAACCAACCAGTTTTTATTTATTTAGCCACTTAACATCCACCTCATTTTGGGTAATCCTCGCCTATTTTGCATACCTAAATGGAAAAGAACTTAGGAACTGTAAGCCCAAATTACATGTGCAATACATTATTTGAAAGCAAACACCTTCTAGTTTCCTAATATGTAAATTAAAATTGGCTGACTAGAACACAGACCAACCTGCATCAGTTCAAACATGACCCAAAGTTGTTGTTTTTTATTCTCAGAAATGATAGGTATTTTTTTGAACAGCAGTAATAAAGCTATTCTTGAGAAAGGGCAGGTTTTATTGTATTATATTTGTTCTACATCTTGTCAACCACAAATGCTGGTAAAAATTTTACCGGTGAAATTTGTTTTAAGAGGTTAAATCTTGTTTTCAACATGCATATAATCAGAGCATACAACCATAATTCAAAAATGATATAATTGTCAGCTTTTCAAATTAATTTAGACATATTTGCCAGGATGTTTTTTTTATTTAAATTCCTGGTTATTCAAGCGTTTTTTTTTTGTGCACTAATTTACTCAGTATCCTCTCCTCATCTGTCTTATAATCATGCTTTCTCATAGGTGGCGCTAAACTGCTTATTTACACACACGTGTATTACTCAGTAATCTAATTCCCAGATATTCCAGAAGCATTTAGTGGTATTATCCTTCCACTGTCAGATCATCTGTTGCATTGTTAAAGATAGGCTCTGTGTCTGCACCTAGGAGCTTTCTCTCTCCGGTTCTTTTCCCTGAAAAGAGATCACTCGGGAAAAACTCTTTAAATAACACTTCATAACGTATATGTTATGTTATTAAAGAACCAGGAGACTTTAAAACAGATTCTAATAGAAATTGTAATCTTACTCAGATGAGAGAAATTGCTTAGAGCTTACAGAAGGCAGCTGCTCCCCTCGGGGCTCACCCCTCAGGAAGTGGCCCCGATTAACAGTTAAAAAGACATTTTATACATCTCCAATCTGCCACATCGTCATATTTTACATCATACACGTTAGCAGATCAGTAGACATCATGGCTCCAGCCTTATCAAATTACACTTTGCTGAAGGACACCACTCTCATTCCACATCCAAATCTTTGCCACGTGCAGAATGAAGATTATAATGTTATATCCAGACAGAGGAACTGTCTTAATTAGATTAACTATTGTGGAAAACATCAGTTCTTACACGCAACAGGCAGCCAATACCAAGGTGTAATGAACTCACACATCATCAATGATAATTACCCTAACAGCATTAAGTCTGCAAGAGTATTCTACTTCCCTGAGTTTTGGTTGTTAAAATCTCATGAAAATGTCATTCTGGTAATCTCAACTGCATCTCTGTATTTGATTTTCCAAACAAAACCAACATAAGACAATTATGTAGTCAACGAATAAATAAAAAATATCTACAGCAAAATAAAACTGTCAAGCTCAAGATAGTGGTGTGAGCACTGAATATGAAAAAAGTGCAGTTTTTTCTCACTTTCACTTTAGTAATATTGTTGAAAAGTAGAACTACTGCTGCTTGAGTAACATTTTTTGATACTCTCTCCCTAATGAGTATTAATAGCTATTAATCGATCAGGCGAACATCCAGTAAACAATCAATATTGTCAATGGAAGTTCTTTGCCCTCTTCTAATACGCACACATTAATCACAGTAAGGATTGATTTGAGGACTTTTATTTTGAAAAGTATCGATTTGGAAAAGTATTTCCTCTGTAGTTGTTATTTTGTAAACATGCCATTTATTTGTATTTTTATGTATTTTCTCTTTAAAGAACCATCTTGGACATAAAGTATTTCTGGTTGTATACTTTTTAAACATCAAATAAGATGTGATGATCCAACACGCAGTACTTGTGTAGCTTGTTTACCAAATACTTTTTTTACTCTCACTTGAGTGGTTTACTTTAAATAACTAAATTACGGTGCATAACTTTTCGTACGATTTCATACGAACTCATAATGAGAATACACTGATTTAATGGTACCCTACCCAACTCTGATTACAAGTAAGTTACTCTGATCTGAATGCATTTTGTATGTTTCAAACATGTCCTCTTAATATGTAAAAGGGAGCAACTTACATTCTTTCTGTAGAATTAACAGAATTAGATATTTAACTAAATGCATTTCCATCCTGCACGTCTAGTTCTGCAAATGACCATAACAAGCTTCTCCACTTTTTGCTATAAGCATAAGTGTAGCAGCAGTCTCCCTGCATGGAGGAAACTCTGGTTTTGATTGTTTGCTGCTGATTTTGTGCCACTGTGCTTCAGCTTCCTCCTGCTGATTGAAAGAGTCAACAGGTCAACCACTACTGCTTGTCCCTATTTACAGGAGGCACCTTGTCCAAACTCCCTCTTCAGCAGAGATGATGGTGAACGTCCCAGTGAACCACAAGGGGAAATAAATCCATCTGTTATTGTGGATATCTGTGCTGGAGTTTGAAATTCCTCAGAGACAGAGTGAACTAACAGACACTATAAGGCTGAGGACACTCAGCCCTTTTTTTCATCTATAATGTGTGCAAAACTCAAGGACAAAGCTACTTCATGTAAAAAGTAAAGCATTAAAATGAAAGCAAGGCCAGAGGACAGGCATTAATCTGACCCTGTGAGGTTCTCTTGTTTGGTGTGCAGTATCAAGCTTCTCTCTTACCCTGTGTTTGATGAGTCGTAGCTGATTTCATTCACACCCTTCATTAGTTTCTGTGCTGCAGTAGGGCCGGAGATTTAATTATTGATGCAGCCTTTCTCAGAACACAGGGATAATCTGTGAGCTCCAGAACTTTTTGAGAGAGGGCCACTTGTCACCATGTAATGTACTGCAGCTTGCGAATGAATAAATATTTGTTTGTGCACACATACATAGTTACATAGGTTGTTTGTGTTTTTTTGTTGGACTGCAATACCCCATACTTATCTAAGTATCTGAAAGGTCGGTCGTTAAAGGGCATTGTTGGACTGGCTGAATAGACGAGGTCCTCCACTCTCCTGTACAGGCGGTGGGGCTGTACAGGAAAGTGGAGAGCCAAAAGACCCCCATTCTAAATGGGTGGACCCCTTTGTCTGTACAAATTTGCATGTTTTCAGAACAAAAACAAGGCTTTGTTGGGCTACAGTATTAAACCTCGAACTCAACCCTATTCCTGACATTTTGAATTGAAAAAGCTTCCTGGATGGGAAGCTAAACGTCTTCAAACTTCAAACCAAGTCCAGTGGATTGTTTTTAAATATTTTTTTGAATGACTATGACCTGCATGACTGACAACCTTCACCACTATAGACAGACATACATTACATACCTACAGACAGACTAGTACGTGTGCTGTAAAGGTAAAGAGCTTTACAGCTGTACAACTTTCTAGACCCAACCCAACACAAAGTAGTGATTTTTGTAAGGATAAAGGAAAACTGAGAAATGCCTTTAAAAATAAACTATAGGCTTCATATTTTATTCAGCCCACAGTGTGTCAGTGTGTTGTAGAACTGTGTAAATCAGCACTACAAGCCTTTTGGTTGAATTTCTCCTCCAGCTTTGCACATCTATTGAAATCTTTGCCCATTCTTCTTTGCAAAATGGCTCAAATTTAGTCGATCCCGAAGGAGAGTTCCCATGAACATCATTCCACAAATTCTCAAATGGATTTTGGTCTCCAACACGACATTCATTCAAAAACTTGATTACTCTTTCATGTGAACCCCTGCATAGCAGCTCTAGGTGTATTGGAATCATTGTTCTGCTGAAAGATGAACCTCTGTCCCAGTTTCAAGTTTTGTGCGACTTCTAATAAGTTTTCCTTTAGAATTGTTCTGTATTAATACAATTAATTGATTATTGAAATAATCGTCGACTATTTTAATAATCGATTAATCGCTAACTGGAGTATAGTGACTGTAAAACATGCCTTTAGCTGACAGGG
Organism: Cyprinodon variegatus; assembly: GCF_000732505.1. NCBI lineage: Eukaryota > Metazoa > Chordata > Actinopteri > Cyprinodontiformes > Cyprinodontidae > Cyprinodon > Cyprinodon variegatus. The sequence goes on from NW_015150692.1 coordinate 246,275, forward strand.
AAACCCACTTAGAGCAGTAAATTTACCAAAATCTTAAAATAATATATCAAAATTATGCATTTAAGATATAAGAAATATTTTTTGTCCATCAATATGCTCTATCCAGAACTCCTCAAGTGGAAATGTTTTAGTTTCACCTGGTTTCATTTCTAAAAAGTCTCCTATATGGAACATTTTGTTATCCTTTTATTGATCGATTCATCGAGAAAATAATCACAGATTAATCGATTAGCAAAATAATAATAATTTGCAGTACTATTTACCTCCAGCTATTTTCCCTTTAATGTGACTAGTTTTGCTAGTATTCCTACAAAATTATGCTTCTATCTCTTTAGTTTGCTGCTGTTGAGCTCAGAACTCCAGAGTTCTCTGAGAGTCTTTGTTAGTCATATGAAAGTAGATACAAAAATAAAACCAAAACTTCCATCATTAATGGATTAAACAATGCTTTATGAGATGTCATTTTCTTTTCAAATTCTTTCTATCTCTGTAATTCTCTACTATTTTAACAGTTTATTATTACTTTTAATTGTCCAGTTTGGCTCCTTTTCACTCAGTAACTACATTCACACCTAAGAGTGTTGCTACCAGCAGTTATGACGATAAAATTCCATTAATTATGAAACTGTTCTGTGTCTTTTTAACTTTATTGTCTTCACACGTTGCATGTCCCAAACACAATTTGAATTTCCTGGGTATAGATCTACTTCTGTTTTAGCTGCAGTGAGCCTCAATATCATTAAGACGTTCCATTTCATAGCTCTGTTTGTTCTTTTTTTAGTGGTGAATTTGAAAAACGTGCATATACTTTGCACATTGTGTCCCATACTTACTAACATAAGGAAATATATACAGAATCCATGTAAAATGTGCATATAGTACAGAGAGAAATGCAGGCAATTCATACTTATTTAATGTCTACTTAATTTAAATTCATTTAAAAGTCAAATAAGTTTGAAAAAGAGTGTGAAAAAAAACACAAAACTTTTTTATCCAACTCCCGATTCATAAAGAAAGGATATGCTTGCTACTATAACTTAAATCTTAATACTTTTTTTCTATCTTATATAGGAATATGGCCAGCATTTTTACTTTATATAGTTAGGAATACACTAAAATACAATAAAAATATAAATTCTATATTGGAGAGAGGCGCCAGCCTCCTGTGACCTTGACTGATAAGCAGCTGTAGATGATGGATGGATTTATATTTTATACATTATTTGAAATACCTGACATTTTTTATCATTGCTGCTGGGCTTCACATTATGTTGGTAGATCTACTGGAATGGCTTTAAGAATTATGTATTTGTCTTTATGGCTCTTTTTAAACTCAATGTTAGTCCAGATTAGTGCAGACATTCAGCAGATTTCATGGCTGAATGTATTTTATGGCAGTTAAATCTCTCCCCCTGCTGCTGGCTATTTGCTGGCTTCTGCACCTGAATGTTTTTCTTAATGACATGAACATTTTATCAAAATGTCACATGTGGTTCAGATTTTTTTTTTTATGGCTGCATGTTCTGAACTCTGCTGGAACAGACGGCTTTCCTCCACGTCCGTTGCAGGAAGTGAATGAACATGAAGCGCTGCTCAGATTCAGCCTTTCTGCTGCATTCTGTTTGACTCAGAGAGGTATGAGCTCATGGCGGATAAGTGTGTGTCATTGTGAGGAAGTGTCTGTGAGTGGACATGGGGAATGTGTATATGAGGGTGGAAAACAAAGGAGAGAATGTGGGTGTGTACATGGATCAGTGTGTAGAGACAATGAGCTGTTAGACAAAGGCTTTAAGGTTAGACTCCATTCAGCCAGCGGTTTCTGCCTTCATGAAATTCTGCACGTTTTAACTGAAATTGAATCTAATTATATGGATTTATTTTCCAATCCAGGTTACTAGTAGTTCAGTTGCTCTGCAGAAATCAGATCTTTATTTCTGTTTCTTAACTCAAAAAGCTCAGAGACTGAAGGGAAAATAACAACCCAGCTTAGGTTTGATCAGTTGTTGTACTTTAATATTTTATTTTCCATTTACTCAATCACTCTTGTTGTACAAGCAGATTCCCTTAAAGATAGATAAAGAAAAAAAACAAATTTAGTGCCTCAATCTCTTCCATTGGGGTTTCAGGTAATGTTCTGTAAAAGATCTAAATATTTTAACCCATAAGAGAACTGAAAAAATTTTGATAATTTGATATTTTTTCAGAACAGAAATTAAAGACCTTAAAAATTCTTTTTTTTTGCTAAATTAAAACTGTAATCCCAACTCATAGAATTGCTCTAAGATAAAACAAAATAACCATTCTTTTAAACGCATGCTTCATTTTTAAGTAGATCAGAGTTTCTAGGAACTTTTAATTACTGATTATTAAATTCTGTTTTTGTGAATAATCCTCTTTAGTTGAAAATAAATATTTTGGCAAGTCATTTACTGTTGTACCACTAGCAGGGGCCAGTATATTATGCATTTAATGCTAAAAAGAACATATTCTCTAGAAAACGCTTTTAACTTCTTGGCATGTTTATAAGTCTCCTCTTGCAAACGTTCCTTGTTGAAGATGATGCTGATATTAAAGCTTTAAATATTAACCGATTGACCCAATATGATTTCAGCTGGAATCATACATACTTATATTAGTCATTTTTAATGTGTTTTGAAGCGATATTGCTGAAGCAGATAAAAAAAGCCAGTAATGATATGCATGAGAACAAGTGGCCTATTTTTTAATTACCAATGTGTAACAAAAACTTTAAACAGAAATGGATACGAAGCAGAATGTTTCTATCATTACACATTTATACTGTAGAAGATTTTAGATGCAGGCTGGTATCTAATATCAATATCTGATATCAATGTCCGATCAGAACATCCCTTAGAAGTGTCAGAAATTCTTATAAACGTCCTTCTCTGTGATTTATACCCACAGCTCTTATTCCGACTCCAGGTCATTATTTTATCGTATTTCTGGCTTGAAACGTTGAAATTTTTTATCAAAATTCTTTTTGTTTTTGTTGCCTGCATACAAGATACAGTGCCCATTCCTATCAGTTGTTCCTTAAAATGGGAAAGGCAAGAGAACATGCAACTTAAACGAGGCAGACACACATTAATCTACATAATAACATAAATTCCTAAAAAAATGATACTAATCTAAACTTGCATTCAACAGTCCGTCTATTGTAGCAGTTAAAAATGAGTTAAAATAAAGACATAAATGGATCTAGTTAAAGCACCCTCTGCTTTTTTTTGTGGAAGGTGTCAAAACTGCCTGTTTGGTTTCATGTTGAAGGAAACCAGATTTGATTTTAATGAGTTGCTCTAAGTCCAGTCAAAACAAAAAAGCTGCAGCTCTAAACAGCTATATATTTTATGCATCTTTTTTTATTATTAATGGGGTTAATAATGTAGGTTTTGCAGCATTTTTGTGTCATGTAGGAATCATACAATGTTTTTTTTGGAACATTACCAGCCGTTTCACAAGTGCTTCAGACCTGTGAACGTTAGATGTTCAATGCGTTGCTGCGTTGGTGGATGAGTGTTGCTCTTCTGGCTCAACTGGGCAACAACTGCTGACGGATTTGTCCATAATGTCAAGTGGTGTGTCTGTTTTTTTATGCCGGGTGTGGGTTGTCGTCTGAAATCATAGACTTCATCTATTAAGAAAAGGGTTAGAGGCTGGAGATATAGATAAATAGTCATACATTGTAGGGTTTTACTATCTGGATCCTCTCTGTCTGAAAACTAAACACATTTTTTGAGGATTTGTTTATATGGAGATCAGTGAAAAATTCCTTTTCCATATAAAAGATAAATACAGTTTTTATTTTTATTAGTTTGAGGCAGATCCATGTTCTAAATTTACGCCTTTAGCTCCGATCTTCTTCCCACTGAAACACAAATCTGTCTTGACTTTAACAGGTGTCAGACAGCTCCAATTCAAACAGCCATTACTCCCCTGACACACATTGCCAGTATTTCATGAATTCTAATTAGTTGTCACACATGATGTTAGCGGTGTGTCAGTGAGAGGCAGGCTTATCAACACAGCCCCACATTTCAGGAGCGGGCAGGTTTGCATTTAGCGCTGTTCGCCGACTTAGTTCATTAGTATTTTCAGCTCTATCATTTTCTCCCTTTCTGTCTATGTGCCTCATAAAAATAGGAATTCATTTCCGAGCCAAGAGACCTTCTTTAGGCACTAAAAGTGATGAATCCTCGATCATGGTGCTAATTGTATTTTTCTGCAATGTTCTTTGCTCTTTTTTTTAAAGTTATCTAGCTCGACTCTTTTCCTCGCTTTAGGGAAAGTAGCCCGAGGGTAACCATTTCCCTCTGCTAACAGGAGGTGAAATTGGGAGTCATGGGATGTCAAGCTTCAGTTTGGTGAAGGGAATTGGTGGCAGGGGTTAAAATTTAAGTTGATCTAACTAAACGATGGAAATTAACTCTGCAACTCTTGAAACTTTGGGTGAAAAATAATAACGCCTCTCTGCACCAAATATAAAAATGGCAGCCATATATTAGAGCAGGTGAGTCTTATTTATCATTGTAGCATTTTGATGATCCGTGGGCAAACTAATTATCTACATTTTTATGCACAGGGTGTGATCACATTCTGTTTCTTTATAATTGTAAGTCAGCAGTGAACAAGCTAAGCACCATCCATTAAAAATAATTATTCAATCCTTTAAACATGTTAACATTTTGCCTAATTTGTACTATTTTTTGCTGAAATATTACACAAAACTATATCCTAACATTAATACATTCGAAATAAATTAAAATGAATGCCTGTTTCTGTGTGCTGCAGAATAGCATCCCCACAGCATTATGCTGCCACTACCGTGTCAGTTTGTTATGCAATGTTAATGCTCCACCACACAACATTTTTTAAATGAGTTTAAAGTTTCTATATCATACTTTTTAAACTGTCCAAAGCCAACTCTAGGCTTAGATATGATAAAATGTTACCTTTGGTATGACATAGTTAAACTTAAGAGACTCACACAACTATGGCGCTTAGACCCCGGCAGAAGATATTACTGCAAGCAATTGTTTTGCATAAGCATGTAGATCTAAGTTAGAGACATCTTTACCTCTCAGTGTGATATTTCATATGATGGCACATTAAATGAGGAAAAGAAGAAGCTGCATTATTTCCCTTGCATTATCTGAATGAGGAAGCTGATTGGAACTATTCAGAAAATAAATATTCAGCGATTACATAGACAATTTGTTTCCAATCCAAGCATAACCAAACAATGAATTTGCTTTATATCATCTTTTGTATGTGAACCTGGTTATCTAAGCAGATAAATGCATCTGTTTGCAAGTTGCTTTTAGGTTTTCTATTGGTTGTAAAAATCAAACATGTGCTGTGTTTTGTACATTTTCATTAACTTCATGTTATTTAATCTTACTATGCCTTATGCAAGCCCCTTTGCTGAAACATTGTGTTAGAGAAACATTGAATGTTGCCGTTTAAATGGGAGTGGAGTGAGTTTGACATGCAGCTAAGGGAGCGAACACAAGAAAAACAATGTTAATTCAACACTTTATACAGCTAAACAAGCAGCAAACAAAGAAAAATAAATAACCTTCATTCAGAAACCTATAAGGAATGCAGTAATATGGCTGCCAGTGACTTTAACAGAGTGATAAAGATAACTGTGGAAGTCTGTAGGGGTAAAAATCAATGACAGGGGAACCTTTTACAAGCAAGTTGGGATTTTTTTGTCAGTTTTTTTTTTTTTTTATGCAAAATGATTTTGTATTTCTTGCCATTTCATATAGAACGATTCAACTGATTTCAACTGAAATTGTATATGTTAGTTGATACCGAAGTTTCAGGGTGTGAAGACACCAGAATAAATAAAGTATACATCACAGAGCAGCTCCTAGTCATGTGCACATTTTAAAGCGGGAACATTGTTTAAGTGTGGAATCTGTTTCTATTCAGCACCCTTCAGTCAATATTTTATAGAACCATTTTCTGCTGCTATTGCAGCGAAAGTCCTGCAGAGTTTGTCTCTCCCAACTTTGCACATCTAGAGACCTATATTATTACAAATATGTATATATATTATCAAATAGCTTCTATGAAAAACAGCTAAAGCTCTGGAAAGTGTCTGTGAATTGATATTTACTGTACTTTGTTAGGTTTCAGTGAACACTCCTTGTTTACTCTGTAAATCTTAAGTGTCTTTGCAATTAGCTTGTGTTTCACTTGTTTGCTCTGCAGCATGCAATGCATCTTACTAATCCATTTAGCTGGAGAATTTATCCTTTAGACTAAAGGTTGAAATGAGAATTTCTACTAGGCTTTTTCCCTCCCCATATATAATCTACTTTCATTTGACATCGTATTCAAGGATTTGCCTTTTAATCATTTTTTCAGCAAATTTTTAAAATAATTTAATTCAAACTAATATAAAACTGATCTGCTTGCCTGCATTGCAAATGATGGAAAATAAACGAGAGCCCGTTCAAAAACACAGACTTCAGCGTGCTGCTTCGATTCACTCAGTTGGCGGCTGCTGGGCCATTCACGTTTTGGAGCCGAGGGAAGGAATTTGAGTGAGAGGAAGCCGAGGCAGGGCTGGTATTCTCACAGGCTGTGTGTGAGTGTGGCTTTGTTCCAGGCCAATGCGAAGAAAGAAGAAATGAACTAAGAGAAAAGGACAGAGAGGGAGAGGAGGGTGGCAGTTTTTGGTGAAGGTCAGCGGGTTAAGCCGACGGGGATTCTTGTACATGGGGCCCTGCAGAAGAAATGGTAATTCTCCAAGCTGTGATTCATCGGAAAGGCATCCATCTCCTTGTGTGTGTGTGTGTGTGTGTGTGTGTGTGTGTTTACGATGACGTCATTCCATTAGTCGCCTGGCTGACAGGGGCTGACAGGCGGAGGTTGTGGAGGAGCAGTGTTTTCATTTCAGCCAGCAGATTGATGTACTGCTGCGGAGGAGGGGCGGAGCTGCTTTCTGACTGGCAGGTGCCACGCAGCTCGCTGCACTCAGGGGAACTGGATTATAGGTTGTTGGTGGTCTGCGCACTGTTTGGCTGCTGCAGTAATGTGAATAGAACATTGAGCTCCTGCAGACTCCATGAGATACTTCTCTTCATAAGTTTACTGAGACCATGTTTCATTTTTACCTAGAGTCCATTTTACACGGTCAGTCTCCTCTTTCAGTGCAGCCTAAAAAAAGGTTAATTGAAGGGACCTGCTGAGGGTTACAGAGAATTGAGCTTTAACTATCAGTATGGGTCACAGCCCACTCTTCTAATAGCAGCAAGAGCCTGACATAACTTCATAATGCTAATGGATTTGTCTCAATCGCAGCTGTAACCTGCTGAACCCTTTCAGATGGTGACAAAAGTTTAAATTCTTCTTTTAGCCTAATTTACTTATGCCCTACTAACTACTGTCTAGTTTCTGCTTTGCCTCTAATTCACAAAATGGCCTTCCTTTCTTCAGTTTTAGAAAGGATTTAAAAAAACCAATGCCAATGTTTGATGCAAGTTAAGAAAAAGGGTGATACTGGATAAGCCTAAGTTTAAGCAAAGCAGGAATGCATGAAGTTATGTTCAAATTACAATAAGGTTTATCACAGATTAAAACAAAAATAGTAATTTTCTTTATTGCATTGCAGCAGGTGTTTTAAGTTTCTGTTTCAGACAATCTGTTTTCTTCACTTTAATTCTCAGAACTGGTAGTAAGAAAAAAAAAAACAACCAAGCTGCTCTGCTTGCTGGCAGCTCTTTAATATGCATCTAGCACCATCCAGATTTCCCCTTACAATATTTAATTGCTATCTTCTCATCTTGAGAAAATAAAATCAACTGCCGTGACGAAATATATGGCTGAAAAATACTTAAATTTAAGATTATTCTAAGCTCATCATGATATTCCTACAGCTCATAAACTTGGGATCTGTGGTGTCCAGGCTGCTATTTTTACTCATTAGTAAGAATTTATGCAGATGCTAAACACCTTAAAATATGTTCTTCTATTCTTTTGAGGAAAGTAGATAAATCCCATGAACTGTGTTGGGGGAAAAACGGCCCACAGTGAGCTGTTTTGGGCTCAGTAAATTAAAAACTGAACATTTTATCCCCAGGAAGATTCTGCTTTGCTCAAAGTACAATTATTTCTATTTAAATTTTAACTAGAACCCTATGATCAGAGCTCTTTACTTTATTCTGTACAGATTTAGGCTCTTCTGCTAAGCTTTAATTAAAACTTAAGAAAAAGAGTGAGAGTGATATCCATTCAAGGCATTAAGAAAAGTTAAATTGCCCAAGGCTTCGCATAAAGTAGGTGTTAGAGATGAGCTCCACTGTGACTGCGGTTCATTTATTTATGCTGTTACTCAAATGTTTTTGTTCTAGGCTTAATATTGACCATTACCTTTAAATCGCCATTGCATTTTGTCTTTTGAAGGTCATTTATAAAATGTAAAAAGTGACTGACCATTCATATGAGTCGTCTTTCTAGGCAAGACATAGTGAGGGACAATTTTAAGAAGTTCAAAAACCATTAAAATTCCAAAAAATATCACATTAATTCTATTAAGAAAACATAATAGCTTTCAAAAAAATCAAGTTTTTTATCATTCATATGCATAACATATTCTTTTAAATAACTGTATGTTAAGCATTTTAGTAAAGCCTTTTTAAAAGTTTATCAAACTATTTGGAAGTATATTGTCAGTGATCCGTAGCATGGTGTTTCCCTGCAGTTTAAATATGCCTGGACCCTGATGAGCAGTTCTTTCAGCTGCTCACCACACACCTGAATGAGGACCTGAGTTAACCTTGGCAAAATTTACCATAAACAAAGTAATTAGAGGGTAAGAAAGTAAGAAATCTCACTTTTGGAAGAATGCAGCAAAGGGTAATATGTTGGGACGACCAGAGGCCTCATGTGTCAACCATGCCTTTGTACAAAAAAACTTTTGCATAGGAACCAAACTCAGCATGTATAAAAAAGTCACTTTTCAAAGTTTTGCAGTAATCCACTTCAAACTTTAGGTGCAGCAAACCTACAGACTTCTCAAAAAAATCAATAATATAATCTAATGCACCAAAAACGCACCTAAGTACAGTAAAATACAACTTTTGTTATTCAACTAAAGGAGCAGCAAACCTGATTTTGTCATGTGATTTAATAACATATTACCCTTCAAAAAATGAAATATATTTAAACAACCAGATCTGAAATGTATACCTTTTTTCAGTTTTTCAATTCAATTCAGTTTATTTATATAGCGCCAAATTCACAACACATGTCATCTCAAGGCACTTTACAGTTCAACCAGATCATACAGTCAA